>NC_092173.1:45930885-46039275 GCF_045791955.1 Oncorhynchus clarkii lewisi | reverse complement strand
AAATCAAGGATAAAAGCTGCATGAGGTCACCCTGATCAGGTATAAGATAAACAACTAAATCAAGGATAAAAGCTGCATGAGGTCACCCTGATCAGGTATAAGATAAACAACTAAATCAAGGATAAAAGCTGCATGAGGTCACCCTGATCAGGTATAAGATAAACAACTAAATCAAGGATAAAAGCTGCATGAGGTCACCCTGATCAGGTATAAGATAAACAACTAAATCACGGATAAAAGCTGCATGAGGTCACCCTGATCAGGTATAAGATAAACAACTAAATCAAGGATAAAAGCTGCATGAGGTCACCCTGATCAGGTATAAGATAAACAACTAAATCAAGGATAAAAGCTGCATGAGGTCACCCTGATCAGGTATAAGATAAACAACTAAATCAAGGATAAAAGCTGCATGAGGTCACCCTGATCAGGTATAAGATAAACAACTAAATCAAGGATAAAAGCTGCATGAGGTCACCCTGATCAGGTATAAGATAAACAACTAAATCAAGGATAAAAGCTGCATGAGGTCACCCTGATCAGGTATAAGATAAACAACTAAATCAAGGATAAAAGCTGCATGAGGTCACCCTGATCAGGTATAAGATAAACAACTAAATCAAGGATAAAAGCTGCATGAGGTCACCCTGATCAGGTATAAGATAAACAACTAAATCAAGGATAAAAGCTGCATGAGGTCACCCTGATCAGGTATAAGATAAACAACTAAATCAAGGATAAAAGCTGCATGAGGTCACCCTGATCAGGTATAAGATAAACAACTAAATCAAGGATAAAAGCTGCATGAGGTCACCCTGATCAGGTATAAGATAAACAACTAAATCAAGGATAAAAGCTGCATGAGGTCACCCTGATCAGGTATAAGATAAACAACTAAATCAAGGATAAAAGCTGCATGAGGTCACCCTGATCAGGTATAAGATAAACAACTAAATCAAGGATAAAAGCTGCATGAGGTCACCCTGATCAGGTATAAGATAAACAACTAAATCAAGGATAAAAGCTGCATGAGGTCACCCTGATCAGGTATAAGATAAACAACTAAATCAAGGATAAAAGCTGCATGAGGTCACCCTGATCAGGTATAAGATAAACAACTAAATCACGGATAAAAGCTGCATGAGGTCACCCTGATCAGGTATAAGATAAACAACTAAATCAAGGATAAAAGCTGCATGAGGTCACCCTGATCAGGTATAAGATAAACAACTAAATCAAGGATAAAAGCTGCATGAGGTCACCCTGATCAGGTATAAGATAAACAACTAAATCAAGGATAAAAGCTGCATGAGGTCACCCTGATCAGGTATAAGATAAACAACTAAATCAAGGATAAAAGCTGCATGAGGTCACCCTGATCAGGTATAAGATAAACAACTAAATCAAGGATAAAAGCTGCATGAGGTCACCCTGATCAGGTATAAGATAAACAACTAAATCAAGGATAAAAGCTGCATGAGGTCACCCTGATCAGGTATAAGATAAACAACTAAATCAAGGATAAAAGCTGCATGAGGTCACCCTGATCAGGTATAAGATAAACAACTAAATCAAGGATAAAAGCTGCATGAGGTCACCCTGATCAGGTATAAGATAAACAACTAAATCAAGGATAAAAGCTGCATGAGGTCACCCTGATCAGGTATAAGATAAACAACTAAATCAAGGATAAAAGCTGCATGAGGTCACCCTGATCAGGTATAAGATAAACAACTAAATCAAGGATAAAAGCTGCATGAGGTCACCCTGATCAGGTATAAGATAAACAACTAAATCAAGGATAAAAGCTGCATGAGGTCACCCTGATCAGGTATAAGATAAACAACTAAATCAAGGATAAAAGCTGCATGAGGTCACCCTGATCAGGTATAAGATAAACAACTAAATCAAGGATAAAAGCTGCATGAGGTCACCCTGATCAGGTATAAGATAAACAACTAAATCAAGGATAAAAGCTGCATGAGGTCACCCTGATCAGGTATAAGATAAACAACTAAATCAAGGATAAAAGCTGCATGAGGTCACCCTGATCAGGTATAAGATAAACAACTAAATCAAGGATAAAAGCTGCATGAGGTCACCCTGATCAGGTATAAGATAAACAACTAAATCAAGGATAAAAGCTGCATGAGGTCACCCTGATCAGGTATAAGATAAACAACTAAATCAAGGATAAAAGCTGCATGAGGTCACCCTGATCAGGTATAAGATAAACAACTAAATCAAGGATAAAAGCTGCATGAGGTCACCCTGATCAGGTATAAGATAAACAACTAAATCAAGGATAAAAGCTGCATGAGGTCACCCTGATCAGGTATAAGATAAACAACTAAATCAAGGATAAAAGCTGCATGAGGTCACCCTGATCAGGTATAAGATAAACAACTAAATCAAGGATAAAAGCTGCATGAGGTCACCCTGATCAGGTATAAGATAAACAACTAAATCAAGGATAAAAGCTGCATGAGGTCACCCTGATCAGGTATAAGATAAACAACTAAATCAAGGATAAAAGCTGCATGAGGTCACCCTGATCAGGTATAAGATAAACAACTAAATCAAGGATAAAAGCTGCATGAGGTCACCCTGATCAGGTATAAGATAAACAACTAAATCAAGGATAAAAGCTGCATGAGGTCACCCTGATCAGGTATAAGATAAACAACTAAATCAAGGATAAAAGCTGCATGAGGTCACCCTGATCAGGTATAAGATAAACAACTAAATCAAGGATAAAAGCTGCATGAGGTCACCCTGATCAGGTATAAGATAAACAACTAAATCAAGGATAAAAGCTGCATGAGGTCACCCTGATCAGGTATAAGATAAACAACTAAATCAAGGATAAAAGCTGCATGAGGTCACCCTGATCAGGTATAAGATAAACAACTAAATCAAGGATAAAAGCTGCATGAGGTCACCCTGATCAGGTATAAGATAAACAACTAAATCAAGGATAAAAGCTGCATGAGGTCACCCTGATCAGGTATAAGATAAACAACTAAATCAAGGATAAAAGCTGCATGAGGTCACCCTGATCAGGTATAAGATAAACAACTAAATCAAGGATAAAAGCTGCATGAGGTCACCCTGATCAGGTATAAGATAAACAACTAAATCAAGGATAAAAGCTGCATGAGGTCACCCTGATCAGGTATAAGATAAACAACTAAATCAAGGATAAAAGCTGCATGAGGTCACCCTGATCAGGTATAAGATAAACAACTAAATCAAGGATAAAAGCTGCATGAGGTCACCCTGATCAGGTATAAGATAAACAACTAAATCAAGGATAAAAGCTGCATGAGGTCACCCTGATCAGGTATAAGATAAACAACTAAATCAAGGATAAAAGCTGCATGAGGTCACCCTGATCAGGTATAAGATAAACAACTAAATCAAGGATAAAAGCTGCATGAGGTCACCCTGATCAGGTATAAGATAAACAACTAAATCAAGGATAAAAGCTGCATGAGGTCACCCTGATCAGGTATAAGATAAACAACTAAATCAAGGATAAAAGCTGCATGAGGTCACCCTGATCAGGTATAAGATAAACAACTAAATCAAGGATAAAAGCTGCATGAGGTCACCCTGATCAGGTATAAGATAAACAACTAAATCAAGGATAAAAGCTGCATGAGGTCACCCTGATCAGGTATAAGATAAACAACTAAATCACGGATAAAAGCTGCATGAGGTCACCCTGATCAGGTATAAGATAAACAACTAAATCAAGGATAAAAGCTGCATGAGGTCACCCTGATCAGGTATAAGATAAACAACTAAATCAAGGATAAAAGCTGCATGAGGTCACCCTGATCAGGTATAAGATAAACAACTAAATCAAGGATAAAAGCTGCATGAGGTCACCCTGATCAGGTATAAGATAAACAACTAAATCAAGGATAAAAGCTGCATGAGGTCACCCTGATCAGGTATAAGATAAACAACTAAATCAAGGATAAAAGCTGCATGAGGTCACCCTGATCAGGTATAAGATAAACAACTAAATCAAGGATAAAAGCTGCATGAGGTCACCCTGATCAGGTATAAGATAAACAACTAAATCAAGGATAAAAGCTGCATGAGGTCACCCTGATCAGGTATAAGATAAACAACTAAATCAAGGATAAAAGCTGCATGAGGTCACCCTGATCAGGTATAAGATAAACAACTAAATCAAGGATAAAAGCTGCATGAGGTCACCCTGATCAGGTATAAGATAAACAACTAAATCAAGGATAAAAGCTGCATGAGGTCACCCTGATCAGGTATAAGATAAACAACTAAATCAAGGATAAAAGCTGCATGAGGTCACCCTGATCAGGTATAAGATAAACAACTAAATCAAGGATAAAAGCTGCATGAGGTCACCCTGATCAGGTATAAGATAAACAACTAAATCAAGGATAAAAGCTGCATGAGGTCACCCTGATCAGGTATAAGATAAACAACTAAATCAAGGATAAAAGCTGCATGAGGTCACCCTGATCAGGTATAAGATAAACAACTAAATCAAGGATAAAAGCTGCATGAGGTCACCCTGATCAGGTATAAGATAAACAACTAAATCAAGGATAAAAGCTGCATGAGGTCACCCTGATCAGGTATAAGATAAACAACTAAATCAAGGATAAAAGCTGCATGAGGTCACCCTGATCAGGTATAAGATAAACAACTAAATCAAGGATAAAAGCTGCATGAGGTCACCCTGATCAGGTATAAGATAAACAACTAAATCAAGGATAAAAGCTGCATGAGGTCACCCTGATCAGGTATAAGATAAACAACTAAATCAAGGATAAAAGCTGCATGAGGTCACCCTGATCAGGTATAAGATAAACAACTAAATCAAGGATAAAAGCTGCATGAGGTCACCCTGATCAGGTATAAGATAAACAACTAAATCAAGGATAAAAGCTGCATGAGGTCACCCTGATCAGGTATAAGATAAACAACTAAATCAAGGATAAAAGCTGCATGAGGTCACCCTGATCAGGTATAAGATAAACAACTAAATCAAGGATAAAAGCTGCATGAGGTCACCCTGATCAGGTATAAGATAAACAACTAAATCAAGGATAAAAGCTGCATGAGGTCACCCTGATCAGGTATAAGATAAACAACTAAATCAAGGATAAAAGCTGCATGAGGTCACCCTGATCAGGTATAAGATAAACAACTAAATCAAGGATAAAAGCTGCATGAGGTCACCCTGATCAGGTATAAGATAAACAACTAAATCAAGGATAAAAGCTGCATGAGGTCACCCTGATCAGGTATAAGATAAACAACTAAATCAAGGATAAAAGCTGCATGAGGTCACCCTGATCAGGTATAAGATAAACAACTAAATCAAGGATAAAAGCTGCATGAGGTCACCCTGATCAGGTATAAGATAAACAACTAAATCAAGGATAAAAGCTGCATGAGGTCACCCTGATCAGGTATAAGATAAACAACTAAATCAAGGATAAAAGCTGCATGAGGTCACCCTGATCAGGTATAAGATAAACAACTAAATCAAGGATAAAAGCTGCATGAGGTCACCCTGATCAGGTATAAGATAAACAACTAAATCAAGGATAAAAGCTGCATGAGGTCACCCTGATCAGGTATAAGATAAACAACTAAATCAAGGATAAAAGCTGCATGAGGTCACCCTGATCAGGTATAAGATAAACAACTAAATCAAGGATAAAAGCTGCATGAGGTCACCCTGATCAGGTATAAGATAAACAACTAAATCAAGGATAAAAGCTGCATGAGGTCACCCTGATCAGGTATAAGATAAACAACTAAATCAAGGATAAAAGCTGCATGAGGTCACCCTGATCAGGTATAAGATAAACAACTAAATCAAGGATAAAAGCTGCATGAGGTCACCCTGATCAGGTATAAGATAAACAACTAAATCAAGGATAAAAGCTGCATGAGGTCACCCTGATCAGGTATAAGATAAACAACTAAATCAAGGATAAAAGCTGCATGAGGTCACCCTGATCAGGTATAAGATAAACAACTAAATCAAGGATAAAAGCTGCATGAGGTCACCCTGATCAGGTATAAGATAAACAACTAAATCAAGGATAAAAGCTGCATGAGGTCACCCTGATCAGGTATAAGATAAACAACTAAATCAAGGATAAAAGCTGCATGAGGTCACCCTGATCAGGTATAAGATAAACAACTAAATCAAGGATAAAAGCTGCATGAGGTCACCCTGATCAGGTATAAGATAAACAACTAAATCAAGGATAAAAGCTGCATGAGGTCACCCTGATCAGGTATAAGATAAACAACTAAATCAAGGATAAAAGCTGCATGAGGTCACCCTGATCAGGTATAAGATAAACAACTAAATCAAGGATAAAAGCTGCATGAGGTCACCCTGATCAGGTATAAGATAAACAACTAAATCAAGGATAAAAGCTGCATGAGGTCACCCTGATCAGGTATAAGATAAACAACTAAATCAAGGATAAAAGCTGCATGAGGTCACCCTGATCAGGTATAAGATAAACAACTAAATCAAGGATAAAAGCTGCATGAGGTCACCCTGATCAGGTATAAGATAAACAACTAAATCAAGGATAAAAGCTGCATGAGGTCACCCTGATCAGGTATAAGATAAACAACTAAATCAAGGATAAAAGCTGCATGAGGTCACCCTGATCAGGTATAAGATAAACAACTAAATCAAGGATAAAAGCTGCATGAGGTCACCCTGATCAGGTATAAGATAAACAACTAAATCAAGGATAAAAGCTGCATGAGGTCACCCTGATCAGGTATAAGATAAACAACTAAATCAAGGATAAAAGCTGCATGAGGTCACCCTGATCAGGTATAAGATAAACAACTAAATCAAGGATAAAAGCTGCATGAGGTCACCCTGATCAGGTATAAGATAAACAACTAAATCAAGGATAAAAGCTGCATGAGGTCACCCTGATCAGGTATAAGATAAACAACTAAATCAAGGATAAAAGCTGCATGAGGTCACCCTGATCAGGTATAAGATAAACAACTAAATCAAGGATAAAAGCTGCATGAGGTCACCCTGATCAGGTATAAGATAAACAACTAAATCAAGGATAAAAGCTGCATGAGGTCACCCTGATCAGGTATAAGATAAACAACTAAATCAAGGATAAAAGCTGCATGAGGTCACCCTGATCAGGTATAAGATAAACAACTAAATCAAGGATAAAAGCTGCATGAGGTCACCCTGATCAGGTATAAGATAAACAACTAAATCAAGGATAAAAGCTGCATGAGGTCACCCTGATCAGGTATAAGATAAACAACTAAATCAAGGATAAAAGCTGCATGAGGTCACCCTGATCAGGTATAAGATAAACAACTAAATCAAGGATAAAAGCTGCATGAGGTCACCCTGATCAGGTATAAGATAAACAACTAAATCAAGGATAAAAGCTGCATGAGGTCACCCTGATCAGGTATAAGATAAACAACTAAATCAAGGATAAAAGCTGCATGAGGTCACCCTGATCAGGTATAAGATAAACAACTAAATCAAGGATAAAAGCTGCATGAGGTCACCCTGATCAGGTATAAGATAAACAACTAAATCAAGGATAAAAGCTGCATGAGGTCACCCTGATCAGGTATAAGATAAACAACTAAATCAAGGATAAAAGCTGCATGAGGTCACCCTGATCAGGTATAAGATAAACAACTAAATCAAGGATAAAAGCTGCATGAGGTCACCCTGATCAGGTATAAGATAAACAACTAAATCAAGGATAAAAGCTGCATGAGGTCACCCTGATCAGGTATAAGATAAACAACTAAATCAAGGATAAAAGCTGCATGAGGTCACCCTGATCAGGTATAAGATAAACAACTAAATCAAGGATAAAAGCTGCATGAGGTCACCCTGATCAGGTATAAGATAAACAACTAAATCAAGGATAAAAGCTGCATGAGGTCACCCTGATCAGGTATAAGATAAACAACTAAATCAAGGATAAAAGCTGCATGAGGTCACCCTGATCAGGTATAAGATAAACAACTAAATCAAGGATAAAAGCTGCATGAGGTCACCCTGATCAGGTATAAGATAAACAACTAAATCAAGGATAAAAGCTGCATGAGGTCACCCTGATCAGGTATAAGATAAACAACTAAATCAAGGATAAAAGCTGCATGAGGTCACCCTGATCAGGTATAAGATAAACAACTAAATCAAGGATAAAAGCTGCATGAGGTCACCCTGATCAGGTATAAGATAAACAACTAAATCAAGGATAAAAGCTGCATGAGGTCACCCTGATCAGGTATAAGATAAACAACTAAATCAAGGATAAAAGCTGCATGAGGTCACCCTGATCAGGTATAAGATAAACAACTAAATCAAGGATAAAAGCTGCATGAGGTCACCCTGATCAGGTATAAGATAAACAACTAAATCAAGGATAAAAGCTGCATGAGGTCACCCTGATCAGGTATAAGATAAACAACTAAATCAAGGATAAAAGCTGCATGAGGTCACCCTGATCAGGTATAAGATAAACAACTAAATCAAGGATAAAAGCTGCATGAGGTCACCCTGATCAGGTATAAGATAAACAACTAAATCAAGGATAAAAGCTGCATGAGGTCACCCTGATCAGGTATAAGATAAACAACTAAATCAAGGATAAAAGCTGCATGAGGTCACCCTGATCAGGTATAAGATAAACAACTAAAAGGATAAAAGCTGCATGAGGTCACCCTGATCAGGTATAAGATAAACAACTAAATCAAGGATAAAAGCTGCATGAGGTCATGAGGTATAAGATAAACAACTAAATCAAGGATAAAAGCTGCATGAGGTCACCCTGATCAGGTATAAGATAAACAACTAAATCAAGGATAAAAGCTGCATGAGGTCACCCTGATCAGGTATAAGATAAACAACTAAATCAAGGATAAAAGCTGCATGAGGTCACCCTGATCAGGTATAAGATAAACAACTAAATCAAGGATAAAAGCTGCATGAGGTCACCCTGATCAGGTATAAGATAAACAACTAAATCAAGGATAAAAGCTGCATGAGGTCACCCTGATCAGGTATAAGATAAACAACTAAATCAAGGATAAAAGCTGCATGAGGTCACCCTGATCAGGTATAAGATAAACAACTAAACAACTAAATCAGGTATAAGGATAAAAGCTGCATGAGGTCACCCTGATCAGGTATAAGATAAACAACTAAATCAAGGATAAAAGCTGCATGAGGTCACCCTGATCAGGTATAAGATAAACAACTAAATCAAGGATAAAAGCTGCATGAGGTCACCCTGATCAGGTATAAGATAAACAACTAAATCAAGGATAAAAGCTGCATGAGGTCACCCTGATCAGGTATAAGATAAACAACTAAATCAAGGATAAAAGCTGCATGAGGTCACCCTGATCAGGTATAAGATAAACAACTAAATCAAGGATAAAAGCTGCATGAGGTCACCCTGATCAGGTATAAGATAAACAACTAAATCAAGGATAAAAGCTGCATGAGGTCACCCTGATCAGGTATAAGATAAACAACTAAATCAAGGATAAAAGCTGCATGAGGTCACCCTGATCAGGTATAAGATAAACAACTAAATCAAGGATAAAAGCTGCATGAGGTCACCCTGATCAGGTATAAGATAAACAACTAAATCAAGGATAAAAGCTGCATGAGGTCACCCTGATCAGGTATAAGATAAACAACTAAATCAAGGATAAAAGCTGCATGAGGTCACCCTGATCAGGTATAAGATAAACAACTAAATCAAGGATAAAAGCTGCATGAGGTCACCCTGATCAGGTATAAGATAAACAACTAAATCAAGGATAAAAGCTGCATGAGGTCACCCTGATCAGGTATAAGATAAACAACTAAATCAAGGATAAAAGCTGCATGAGGTCACCCTGATCAGGTATAAGATAAACAACTAAATCAAGGATAAAAGCTGCATGAGGTCACCCTGATCAGGTATAAGATAAACAACTAAATCAAGGATAAAAGCTGCATGAGGTCACCCTGATCAGGTATAAGATAAACAACTAAATCAAGGATAAAAGCTGCATGAGGTCACCCTGATCAGGTATAAGATAAACAACTAAATCAAGGATAAAAGCTGCATGAGGTCACCCTGATCAGGTATAAGATAAACAACTAAATCAAGGATAAAAGCTGCATGAGGTCACCCTGATCAGGTATAAGATAAACAACTAAATCACGGATAAAAGCTGCATGAGGTCACCCTGATCAGGTATAAGATAAACAACTAAATCACGGATAAAAGCTGCATGAGGTCACCCTGATCAGGTATAAGATAAACAACTAAATCAAGGATAAAAGCTGCATGAGGTTAAATCAAGGATAAAAGCTGCATGAGGTCACCCTGATCAGGTATAAGATAAACAACTAAATCAAGGATAAAAGCTGCATGAGGTCACCCTGATCAGGTATAAGATAAACAACTAAATCAAGGATAAAAGCTGCATGAGGTCACCCTGATCAGGTATAAGATAAACAACTAAATCAAGGATAAAAGCTGCATGAGGTCACCCTGATCAGGTATAAGATAAACAACTAAATCAAGGATAAAAGCTGCATGAGGTCACCCTGATCAGGTATAAGATAAACAACTAAATCAAGGATAAAAGCTGCATGAGGTCACCCTGATCAGGTATAAGATAAACAACTAAATCAAGGATAAAAGCTGCATGAGGTCACCCTGATCAGGTATAAGATAAACAACTAAATCAAGGATAAAAGCTGCATGAGGTCACCCTGATCAGGTATAAGATAAACAACTAAATCAAGGATAAAAGCTGCATGAGGTCACCCTGATCAGGTATAAGATAAACAACTAAATCAAGGATAAAAGCTGCATGAGGTCACCCTGATCAGGTATAAGATAAACAACTAAATCAAGGATAAAAGCTGCATGAGGTCACCCTGATCAGGTATAAGATAAACAACTAAATCAAGGATAAAAGCTGCATGAGGTCACCCTGATCAGGTATAAGATAAACAACTAAATCAAGGATAAAAGCTGCATGAGGTCACCCTGATCAGGTATAAGATAAACAACTAAATCAAGGATAAAAGCTGCATGAGGTCACCCTGATCAGGTATAAGATAAACAACTAAATCAAGGATAAAAGCTGCATGAGGTCACCCTGATCAGGTATAAGATAAACAACTAAATCAAGGATAAAAGCTGCATGAGGTCACCCTGATCAGGTATAAGATAAACAACTAAATCAAGGATAAAAGCTGCATGAGGTCACCCTGATCAGGTATAAGATAAACAACTAAATCAAGGATAAAAGCTGCATGAGGTCACCCTGATCAGGTATAAGATAAACAACTAAATCAAGGATAAAAGCTGCATGAGGTCACCCTGATCAGGTATAAGATAAACAACTAAATCAAGGATAAAAGCTGCATGAGGTCACCCTGATCAGGTATAAGATAAACAACTAAATCAAGGATAAAAGCTGCATGAGGTCACCCTGATCAGGTATAAGATAAACAACTAAATCAAGGATAAAAGCTGCATGAGGTCACCCTGATCAGGTATAAGATAAACAACTAAATCAAGGATAAAAGCTGCATGAGGTCACCCTGATCAGGTATAAGATAAACAACTAAATCAAGGATAAAAGCTGCATGAGGTCACCCTGATCAGGTATAAGATAAACAACTAAATCAAGGATAAAAGCTGCATGAGGTCACCCTGATCAGGTATAAGATAAACAACTAAATCAAGGATAAAAGCTGCATGAGGTCACCCTGATCAGGTATAAGATAAACAACTAAATCAAGGATAAAAGCTGCATGAGGTCACCCTGATCAGGTATAAGATAAACAACTAAATCAAGGATAAAAGCTGCATGAGGTCACCCTGATCAGGTATAAGATAAACAACTAAATCAAGGATAAAAGCTGCATGAGGTCACCCTGATCAGGTATAAGATAAACAACTAAATCAAGGATAAAAGCTGCATGAGGTCACCCTGATCAGGTATAAGATAAACAACTAAATCAAGGATAAAAGCTGCATGAGGTCACCCTGATCAGGTATAAGATAAACAACTAAATCAAGGATAAAAGCTGCATGAGGTCACCCTGATCAGGTATAAGATAAACAACTAAATCAAGGATAAAAGCTGCATGAGGTCACCCTGATCAGGTATAAGATAAACAACTAAATCAAGGATAAAAGCTGCATGAGGTCACCCTGATCAGGTATAAGATAAACAACTAAATCAAGGATAAAAGCTGCATGAGGTCACCCTGATCAGGTATAAGATAAACAACTAAATCAAGGATAAAAGCTGCATGAGGTCACCCTGATCAGGTATAAGATAAACAACTAAATCAAGGATAAAAGCTGCATGAGGTCACCCTGATCAGGTATAAGATAAACAACTAAATCAAGGATAAAAGCTGCATGAGGTCACCCTGATCAGGTATAAGATAAACAACTAAAAGGATAAAAGCTGCATGAGGTCACCCTGATCAGGTATAAGATAAACAACTAAATCAAGGATAAAAGCTGCATGAGGTCACCCTGATCAGGTATAAGATAAACAACTAAATCTAAAAGGATAAAAGCTGCATGAGGTCACCCTGATCAGGTATAAGATAAACAACTAAATCAAGGATAAAAGCTGCATGAGGTCACCCTGATCAGGTATAAGATAAACAACTAAATCAAGGATAAAAGCTGCATGAGGTCACCCTGATCAGGTATAAGATAAACAACTAAATCAAGGATAAAAGCTGCATGAGGTCACCCTGATCAGGTATAAGATAAACAACTAAATCAAGGATAAAAGCTGCATGAGGTCACCCTGATCAGGTATAAGATAAACAACTAAATCAAGGATAAAAGCTGCATGAGGTCACCCTGATCAGGTATAAGATAAACAACTAAATCAAGGATAAAAGCTGCATGAGGTCACCCTGATCAGGTATAAGATAAACAACTAAATCAAGGATAAAAGCTGCATGAGGTCACCCTGATCAGGTATAAGATAAACAACTAAATCAAGGATAAAAGCTGCATGAGGTCACCCTGATCAGGTATAAGATAAACAACTAAATCAAGGATAAAAGCTGCATGAGGTCACCCTGATCAGGTATAAGATAAACAACTAAATCAAGGATAAAAGCTGCATGAGGTCACCCTGATCAGGTATAAGATAAACAACTAAATCAAGGATAAAAGCTGCATGAGGTCACCCTGATCAGGTATAAGATAAACAACTAAATCAAGGATAAAAGCTGCATGAGGTCACCCTGATCAGGTATAAGATAAACAACTAAATCAAGGATAAAAGCTGCATGAGGTCACCCTGATCAGGTATAAGATAAACAACTAAATCAAGGATAAAAGCTGCATGAGGTCACCCTGATCAGGTATAAGATAAACAACTAAATCAAGGATAAAAGCTGCATGAGGTCACCCTGATCAGGTATAAGATAAACAACTAAATCAAGGATAAAAGCTGCATGAGGTCACCCTGATCAGGTATAAGATAAACAACTAAATCAAGGATAAAAGCTGCATGAGGTCACCCTGATCAGGTATAAGATAAACAACTAAATCAAGGATAAAAGCTGCATGAGGTCACCCTGATCAGGTATAAGATAAACAACTAAATCAAGGATAAAAGCTGATAAACAACTAAATCAAGGATAAAAGCTGCATGAGGTCACCCTGATCAGGTATAAGATAAACAACTAAATCAAGGATAAAAGCTGCATGAGGTCACCCTGATCAGGTATAAGATAAACAACTAAATCAAGGATAAAAGCTGCATGAGGTCACCCTGATCAGGTATAAGATAAACAACTAAATCAAGGATAAAAGCTGCATGAGGTCACCCTGATCAGGTATAAGATAAACAACTAAATCAAGGATAAAAGCTGCATGAGGTCACCCTGATCAGGTATAAGATAAACAACTAAATCAAGGATAAAAGCTGCATGAGGTCACCCTGATCAGGTATAAGATAAACAACTAAATCAAGGATAAAAGCTGCATGAGGTCACCCTGATCAGGTATAAGATAAACAACTAAATCAAGGATAAAAGCTGCATGAGGTCACCCTGATCAGGTATAAGATAAACAACTAAATCAAGGATAAAAGCTGCATGAGGTCACCCTGATCAGGTATAAGATAAACAACTAAATCAAGGATAAAAGCTGCATGAGGTCACCCTGATCAGGTATAAGATAAACAACTAAATCAAGGATAAAAGCTGCATGAGGTCACCCTGATCAGGTATAAGATAAACAACTAAATCAAGGATAAAAGCTGCATGAGGTCACCCTGATCAGGTATAAGATAAACAACTAAATCAAGGATAAAAGCTGCATGAGGTCACCCTGATCAGGTATAAGATAAACAACTAAATCAAGGATAAAAGCTGCATGAGGTCACCCTGATCAGGTATAAGATAAACAACTAAATCAAGGATAAAAGCTGCATGAGGTCACCCTGATCAGGTATAAGATAAACAACTAAATCAAGGATAAAAGCTGCATGAGGTCACCCTGATCAGGTATAAGATAAACAACTAAATCAAGGATAAAAGCTGCATGAGGTCACCCTGATCAGGTATAAGATAAACAACTAAATCAAGGATAAAAGCTGCATGAGGTCACCCTGATCAGGTATAAGATAAACAACTAAATCAAGGATAAAAGCTGCATGAGGTCACCCTGATCAGGTATAAGATAAACAACTAAATCAAGGATAAAAGCTGCATGAGGTCACCCTGATCAGGTATAAGATAAACAACTAAATCACGGATAAAAGCTGCATGAGGTCACCCTGATCAGGTATAAGATAAACAACTAAATCACGGATAAAAGCTGCATGAGGTCACCCTGATCAGGTATAAGATAAACAACTAAATCAAGGATAAAAGCTGCATGAGGTCACCCTGATCAGGTATAAGATAAACAACTAAATCAAGGATAAAAGCTGCATGAGGTCACCCTGATCAGGTATAAGATAAACAACTAAATCAAGGATAAAAGCTGCATGAGGTCACCCTGATCAGGTATAAGATAAACAACTAAATCAAGGATAAAAGCTGCATGAGGTCACCCTGATCAGGTATAAGATAAACAACTAAATCAAGGATAAAAGCTGCTAAATCAAGGATAAAAGCTGCATGAGGTCACCCTGATCAGGTATAAGATAAACAACTAAATCAAGGATAAAAGCTGCATGAGGTCACCCTGATCAGGTATAAGATAAACAACTAAATCAAGGATAAAAGCTGCATGAGGTCACCCTGATCAGGTATAAGATAAACAACTAAATCAAGGATAAAAGCTGCATGAGGTCACCCTGATCAGGTATAAGATAAACAACTAAATCAAGGATAAAAGCTGCATGAGGTCACCCTGATCAGGTATAAGATAAACAACTAAATCAAGGATAAAAGCTGCATGAGGTCACCCTGATCAGGTATAAGATAAACAACTAAATCAAGGATAAAAGCTGCATGAGGTCACCCTGATCAGGTATAAGATAAACAACTAAATCAAGGATAAAAGCTGCATGAGGTCACCCTGATCAGGTATAAGATAAACAACTAAATCAAGGATAAAAGCTGCATGAGGTCACCCTGATCAGGTATAAGATAAACAACTAAATCAAGGATAAAAGCTGCATGAGGTCACCCTGATCAGGTATAAGATAAACAACTAAATCAAGGATAAAAGCTGCATGAGGTCACCCTGATCAGGTATAAGATAAACAACTAAAAGGATAAAAGCTGCATGAGGTCACCCTGATCAGGTATAAGATAAACAACTAAATCAAGGATAAAAGCTGCATGAGGTCACCCTGATCAGGTATAAGATAAACAACTAAATCAAGGATAAAAGCTGCATGAGGTCACCCTGATCAGGTATAAGATAAACAACTAAATCAAGGATAAAAGCTGCATGAGGTCACCCTGATCAGGTATAAGATAAACAACTAAATCAAGGATAAAAGCTGCATGAGGTCACCCTGATCAGGTATAAGATAAACAACTAAATCAAGGATAAAAGCTGCATGAGGTCACCCTGATCAGGTATAAGATAAACAACTAAATCAAGGATAAAAGCTGCATGAGGTCACCCTGATCAGGTATAAGATAAACAACTAAATCAAGGATAAAAGCTGCATGAGGTCACCCTGATCAGGTATAAGATAAACAACTAAATCAAGGATAAAAGCTGCATGAGGTCACCCTGATCAGGTATAAGATAAACAACTAAATCACGGATAAAAGCTGCATGAGGTCACCCTGATCAGGTATAAGATAAACAACTAAATCAAGGATAAAAGCTGCATGAGGTCACCCTGATCAGGTATAAGATAAACAACTAAATCAAGGATAAAAGCTGCATGAGGTCACCCTGATCAGGTATAAGATAAACAACTAAATCAAGGATAAAAGCTGCATGAGGTCACCCTGATCAGGTATAAGATAAACAACTAAATCAAGGATAAAAGCTGCATGAGGTCACCCTGATCAGGTATAAGATAAACAACTAAATCAAGGATAAAAGCTGCATGAGGTCACCCTGATCAGGTATAAGATAAACAACTAAATCACGGATAAAAGCTGCATGAGGTCACCCTGATCAGGTATAAGATAAACAACTAAATCAAGGATAAAAGCTGCATGAGGTCACCCTGATCAGGTATAAGATAAACAACTAAATCAAGGATAAAAGCTGCATGAGGTCACCCTGATCAGGTATAAGATAAACAACTAAATCAAGGATAAAAGCTGCATGAGGTCACCCTGATCAGGTATAAGATAAACAACTAAATCAAGGATAAAAGCTGCATGAGGTCACCCTGATCAGGTATAAGATAAACAACTAAATCAAGGATAAAAGCTGCATGAGGTCACCCTGATCAGGTATAAGATAAACAACTAAATCAAGGATAAAAGCTGCATGAGGTCACCCTGATCAGGTATAAGATAAACAACTAAATCAAGGATAAAAGCTGCATGAGGTCACCCTGATCAGGTATAAGATAAACAACTAAATCAAGGATAAAAGCTGCATGAGGTCACCCTGATCAGGTATAAGATAAACAACTAAATCAAGGATAAAAGCTGCATGAGGTCACCCTGATCAGGTATAAGATAAACAACTAAATCAAGGATAAAAGCTGCATGAGGTCACCCTGATCAGGTATAAGATAAACAACTAAATCAAGGATAAAAGCTGCATGAGGTCACCCTGATCAGGTATAAGATAAACAACTAAATCAAGGATAAAAGCTGCATGAGGTCACCCTGATCAGGTATAAGATAAACAACTAAATCAAGGATAAAAGCTGCATGAGGTCACCCTGATCAGGTATAAGATAAACAACTAAATCAAGGATAAAAGCTGCATGAGGTCACCCTGATCAGGTATAAGATAAACAACTAAATCAAGGATAAAAGCTGCATGAGGTCACCCTGATCAGGTATAAGATAAACAACTAAATCAAGGATAAAAGCTGCATGAGGTCACCCTGATCAGGTATAAGATAAACAACTAAATCAAGGATAAAAGCTGCATGAGGTCACCCTGATCAGGTATAAGATAAACAACTAAATCAAGGATAAAAGCTGCATGAGGTCACCCTGATCAGGTATAAGATAAACAACTAAATCAAGGATAAAAGCTGCATGAGGTCACCCTGATCAGGTATAAGATAAACAACTAAATCAAGGATAAAAGCTGCATGAGGTCACCCTGATCAGGTATAAGATAAACAACTAAATCAGGATAAAAGCTGCATGAGGTCACCCTGATCAGGTATAAGATAAACAACTAAATCACGGATAAAAGCTGCATGAGGTCACCCTGATCTAAGATAAACAACTAAAAGGATAAAAGCTGCATGAGGTCACCCTGATCAGGTATAAGATAAACAACTAAATCAAGGATAAAAGCTGCATGAGGTCACCCTGATCAGGTATAAGATAAACAACTAAATCAAGGATAAAAGCTGCATGAGGTCACCCTGATCAGGTATAAGATAAACAACTAAATCAAGGATAAAAGCTGCATGAGGTCACCCTGATCAGGTATAAGATAAACAACTAAATCAAGGATAAAAGCTGCATGAGGTCACCCTGATCAGGTATAAGATAAACAACTAAATCAAGGATAAAAGCTGCATGAGGTCACCCTGATCAGGTATAAGATAAACAACTAAATCAAGGATAAAAGCTGCATGAGGTCACCCTGATCAGGTATAAGATAAACAACTAAATCAAGGATAAAAGCTGCATGAGGTCACCCTGATCAGGTATAAGATAAACAACTAAATCAAGGATAAAAGCTGCATGAGGTCACCCTGATCAGGTATAAGATAAACAACTAAATCAAGGATAAAAGCTGCATGAGGTCACCCTGATCAGGTATAAGATAAACAACTAAATCAAGGATAAAAGCTGCATGAGGTCACCCTGATCAGGTATAAGATAAACAACTAAATCAAGGATAAAAGCTGCATGAGGTCACCCTGATCAGGTATAAGATAAACAACTAAATCAAGGATAAAAGCTGCATGAGGTCACCCTGATCAGGTATAAGATAAACAACTAAATCAAGGATAAAAGCTGCATGAGGTCACCCTGATCAGGTATAAGATAAACAACTAAATCAAGGATAAAAGCTGCATGAGGTCACCCTGATCAGGTATAAGATAAACAACTAAATCAAGGATAAAAGCTGCATGAGGTCACCCTGATCAGGTATAAGATAAACAACTAAATCAAGGATAAAAGCTGCATGAGGTCACCCTGATCAGGTATAAGATAAACAACTAAATCAAGGATAAAAGCTGCATGAGGTCACCCTGATCAGGTATAAGATAAACAACTAAATCAAGGATAAAAGCTGCATGAGGTCACCCTGATCAGGTATAAGATAAACAACTAAATCAAGGATAAAAGCTGCATGAGGTCACCCTGATCAGGTATAAGATAAACAACTAAATCAAGGATAAAAGCTGCATGAGGTCACCCTGATCAGGTATAAGATAAACAACTAAATCACGGATAAAAGCTGCATGAGGTCACCCTGATCAGGTATAAGATAAACAACTAAATCAAGGATAAAAGCTGCATGAGGTCACCCTGATCAGGTATAAGATAAACAACTAAATCAAGGATAAAAGCTGCATGAGGTCACCCTGATCAGGTATAAGATAAACAACTAAATCAAGGATAAAAGCTGCATGAGGTCACCCTGATCAGGTATAAGATAAACAACTAAATCAAGGATAAAAGCTGCATGAGGTCACCCTGATCAGGTATAAGATAAACAACTAAATCAAGGATAAAAGCTGCATGAGGTCACCCTGATCAGGTATAAGATAAACAACTAAATCAAGGATAAAAGCTGCATGAGGTCACCCTGATCAGGTATAAGATAAACAACTAAATCAAGGATAAAAGCTGCATGAGGTCACCCTGATCAGGTATAAGATAAACAACTAAATCAAGGATAAAAGCTGCATGAGGTCACCCTGATCAGGTATAAGATAAACAACTAAATCAAGGATAAAAGCTGCATGAGGTCACCCTGATCAGGTATAAGATAAACAACTAAATCAAGGATAAAAGCTGCATGAGGTCACCCTGATCAGGTATAAGATAAACAACTAAATCACGGATAAAAGCTGCATGAGGTCACCCTGATCAGGTATAAGATAAACAACTAAATCAAGGATAAAAGCTGCATGAGGTCACCCTGATCAGGTATAAGATAAACAACTAAATCAAGGATAAAAGCTGCATGAGGTCACCCTGATCAGGTATAAGATAAACAACTAAATCAAGGATAAAAGCTGCATGAGGTCACCCTGATCAGGTATAAGATAAACAACTAAATCAAGGATAAAAGCTGCATGAGGTCACCCTGATCAGGTATAAGATAAACAACTAAATCAAGGATAAAAGCTGCATGAGGTCACCCTGATCAGGTATAAGATAAACAACTAAATCACGGATAAAAGCTGCATGAGGTCACCCTGATCAGGTATAAGATAAACAACTAAATCAAGGATAAAAGCTGCATGAGGTCACCCTGATCAGGTATAAGATAAACAACTAAATCAAGGATAAAAGCTGCATGAGGTCACCCTGATCAGGTATAAGATAAACAACTAAATCAAGGATAAAAGCTGCATGAGGTCACCCTGATCAGGTATAAGATAAACAACTAAATCAAGGATAAAAGCTGCATGAGGTCACCCTGATCAGGTATAAGATAAACAACTAAATCAAGGATAAAAGCTGCATGAGGTCACCCTGATCAGGTATAAGATAAACAACTAAATCAAGGATAAAAGCTGCATGAGGTCACCCTGATCAGGTATAAGATAAACAACTAAATCAAGGATAAAAGCTGCATGAGGTCACCCTGATCAGGTATAAGATAAACAACTAAATCAAGGATAAAAGCTGCATGAGGTCACCCTGATCAGGTATAAGATAAACAACTAAATCACGGATAAAAGCTGCATGAGGTCACCCTGATCAGGTATAAGATAAACAACTAAATCACGGATAAAAGCTGCATGAGGTCACCCTGATCAGGTATAAGATAAACAACTAAATCAAGGATAAAAGCTGCATGAGGTCACCCTGATCAGGTATAAGATAAACAACTAAATCAAGGATAAAAGCTGCATGAGGTCACCCTGATCAGGTATAAGATAAACAACTAAATCAAGGATAAAAGCTGCATGAGGTCACCCTGATCAGGTATAAGATAAACAACTAAATCAAGGATAAAAGCTGCATGAGGTCACCCTGATCAGGTATAAGATAAACAACTAAATCAAGGATAAAAGCTGCATGAGGTCACCCTGATCAGGTATAAGATAAACAACTAAATCACGGATAAAAGCTGCATGAGGTCACCCTGATCAGGTATAAGATAAACAACTAAATCAAGGATAAAAGCTGCATGAGGTCACCCTGATCAGGTATAAGATAAACAACTAAATCAAGGATAAAAGCTGCATGAGGTCACCCTGATCAGGTATAAGATAAACAACTAAATCAAGGATAAAAGCTGCATGAGGTCACCCTGATCAGGTATAAGATAAACAACTAAATCAAGGATAAAAGCTGCATGAGGTCACCCTGATCAGGTATAAGATAAACAACTAAATCAGGATAAAAGCTGCATGAGGTCACCCTGATCAGGTATAAGATAAACAACTAAATCAAGGATAAAAGCTGCATGAGGTCACCCTGATCAGGTATAAGATAAACAACTAAATCAAGGATAAAAGCTGCATGAGGTCACCCTGATCAGGTATAAGATAAACAACTAAATCAAGGATAAAAGCTGCATGAGGTCACCCTGATCAGGTATAAGATAAACAACTAAATCAAGGATAAAAGCTGCATGAGGTCACCCTGATCAGGTATAAGATAAACAACTAAATCAAGGATAAAAGCTGCATGAGGTCACCCTGATCAGGTATAAGATAAACAACTAAATCAAGGATAAAAGCTGCATGAGGTCACCCTGATCAGGTATAAGATAAACAACTAAATCAAGGATAAAAGCTGCATGAGGTCACCCTGATCAGGTATAAGATAAACAACTAAATCAAGGATAAAAGCTGCATGAGGTCACCCTGATCAGGTATAAGATAAACAACTAAATCAAGGATAAAAGCTGCATGAGGTCACCCTGATCAGGTATAAGATAAACAACTAAATCAAGGATAAAAGCTGCATGAGGTCACCCTGATCAGGTATAAGATAAACAACTAAATCAAGGATAAAAGCTGCATGAGGTCACCCTGATCAGGTATAAGATAAACAACTAAATCAAGGATAAAAGCTGCATGAGGTCACCCTGATCAGGTATAAGATAAACAACTAAATCAAGGATAAAAGCTGCATGAGGTCACCCTGATCAGGTATAAGATAAACAACTAAATCAAGGATAAAAGCTGCATGAGGTCACCCTGATCAGGTATAAGATAAACAACTAAATCAAGGATAAAAGCTGCATGAGGTCACCCTGATCAGGTATAAGATAAACAACTAAATCACGGATAAAAGCTGCATGAGGTCACCCATCAGGTATAAGATAAACAACTAAATCACGGATAAAAGCTGCTAAGATAAACAACTAAATCACGGATAAAAGCTGCATGAGGTCACCCTGATCAGGTATAAGATAAACAACTAAATCAAGGATAAAAGCTGCATGAGGTCACCCTGATCAGGTATAAGATAAACAACTAAATCACGGATAAAAGCTGCATGAGGTCACCCTGATCAGGTATAAGATAAACAACTAAATCAAGGATAAAAGCTGCATGAGGTCACCCTGATCAGGTATAAGATAAACAACTAAATCAAGGATAAAAGCTGCATGAGGTCACCCTGATCAGGTATAAGATAAACAACTAAATCAAGGATAAAAGCTGCATGAGGTCACCCTGATCAGGTATAAGATAAACAACTAAATCAAGGATAAAAGCTGCATGAGGTCACCCTGATCAGGTATAAGATAAACAACTAAATCAAGGATAAAAGCTGCATGAGGTCACCCTGATCAGGTATAAGATAAACAACTAAATCAGGATAAAAGCTGCATGAGGTCACCCTGATCAGGTATAAGATAAACAACTAAATCAAGGATAAAAGCTGCATGAGGTCACCCTGATCAGGTATAAGATAAACAACTAAATCAAGGATAAAAGCTGCATGAGGTCACCCTGATCAGGTATAAGATAAACAACTAAATCAAGGATAAAAGCTGCATGAGGTCACCCTGATCAGGTATAAGATAAACAACTAAATCAAGGATAAAAGCTGCATGAGGTCACCCTGATCAGGTATAAGATAAACAACTAAATCAAGGATAAAAGCTGCATGAGGTCACCCTGATCAGGTATAAGATAAACAACTAAATCAAGGATAAAAGCTGCATGAGGTCACCCTGATCAGGTATAAGATAAACAACTAAATCAAGGATAAAAGCTGCATGAGGTCACCCTGATCAGGTATAAGATAAACAACTAAATCAAGGATAAAAGCTGCATGAGGTCACCCTGATCAGGTATAAGATAAACAACTAAATCAGGATAAAAGCTGCATGAGGTCACCCTGATCAGGTATAAGATAAACAACTAAATCAAGGATAAAAGCTGCATGAGGTCACCCTGATCAGGTATAAGATAAACAACTAAATCAAGGATAAAAGCTGCATGAGGTCACCCTGATCAGGTATAAGATAAACAACTAAATCAAGGATAAAAGCTGCATGAGGTCACCCTGATCAGGTATAAGATAAACAACTAAATCAAGGATAAAAGCTGCATGAGGTCACCCTGATCAGGTATAAGATAAACAACTAAATCAAGGATAAAAGCTGCATGAGGTCACCCTGATCAGGTATAAGATAAACAACTAAATCACGGATAAAAGCTGCATGAGGTCACCCTGATCAGGTATAAGATAAACAACTAAATCAAGGATAAAAGCTGCATGAGGTCACCCTGATCAGGTATAAGATAAACAACTAAATCAAGGATAAAAGCTGCATGAGGTCACCCTGATCAGGTATAAGATAAACAACTAAATCAAGGATAAAAGCTGCATGAGGTCACCCTGATCAGGTATAAGATAAACAACTAAATCAAGGATAAAAGCTGCATGAGGTCACCCTGATCAGGTATAAGATAAACAACTAAATCAAGGATAAAAGCTGCATGAGGTCACCCTGATCAGGTATAAGATAAACAACTAAATCAAGGATAAAAGCTGCATGAGGTCACCCTGATCAGGTATAAGATAAACAACTAAATCACGGATAAAAGCTGCATGAGGTCACCCTGATCAGGTATAAGATAAACAACTAAATCAAGGATAAAAGCTGCATGAGGTCACCCTGATCAGGTATAAGATAAACAACTAAATCACGGATAAAAGCTGCATGAGGTCACCCTGATCAGGTATAAGATAAACAACTAAATCAAGGATAAAAGCTGCATGAGGTCACCCTGATCAGGGTAAGATAAACAACTAAATCAAGGATAAAAGCTGCATGAGGTCACCCTGATCAGGTATAAGATAAACAACTAAATCAAGGATAAAAGCTGCATGAGGTCACCCTGATCAGGTATAAGATAAACAACTAAATCAAGGATAAAAGCTGCATGAGGTCACCCTGATCAGGTATAAGATAAACAACTAAATCAAGGATAAAAGCTGCATGAGGTCACCCTGATCAGGTATAAGATAAACAACTAAATCAAGGATAAAAGCTGCATGAGGTCACCCTGATCAGGTATAAGATAAACAACTAAATCACGGATAAAAGCTGCATGAGGTCACCCTGATCAGGTATAAGATAAACAACTAAATCAAGGATAAAAGCTGCATGAGGTCACCCTGATCAGGTATAAGATAAACAACTAAATCAAGGATAAAAGCTGCATGAGGTCACCCTGATCAGGTATAAGATAAACAACTAAATCAAGGATAAAAGCTGCATGAGGTCACCCTGATCAGGTATAAGATAAACAACTAAATCAAGGATAAAAGCTGCATGAGGTCACCCTGATCAGGTATAAGATAAACAACTAAATCAAGGATAAAAGCTGCATGAGGTCACCCTGATCAGGTATAAGATAAACAACTAAATCAAGGATAAAAGCTGCATGAGGTCACCCTGATCAGGTATAAGATAAACAACTAAATCAAGGATAAAAGCTGCATGAGGTCACCCTGATCAGGTATAAGATAAACAACTAAATCAAGGATAAAAGCTGCATGAGGTCACCCTGATCAGGTATAAGATAAACAACTAAATCAAGGATAAAAGCTGCATGAGGTCACCCTGATCAGGTATAAGATAAACAACTAAATCAAGGATAAAAGCTGCATGAGGTCACCCTGATCAGGTATAAGATAAACAACTAAATCAAGGATAAAAGCTGCATGAGGTCACCCTGATCAGGTATAAGATAAACAACTAAATCAAGGATAAAAGCTGCATGAGGTCACCCTGATCAGGTATAAGATAAACAACTAAATAAGATAAACAACTAAATCAAGGATAAAAGCTGCATGAGGTCACCCTGATCAGGTATAAGATAAACAACTAAATCAAGGATAAAAGCTGCATGAGGTCACCCTGATCAGGTATAAGATAAACAACTAAATCAAGGATAAAAGCTGCATGAGGTCACCCTGATCAGGTATAAGATAAACAACTAAATCAAGGATAAAAGCTGCATGAGGTCACCCTGATCAGGTATAAGATAAACAACTAAATCAAGGATAAAAGCTGCATGAGGTCACCCTGATCAGGTATAAGATAAACAACTAAATCAAGGATAAAAGCTGCATGAGGTCACCCTGATCAGGTATAAGATAAACAACTAAATCAAGGATAAAAGCTGCATGAGGTCACCCTGATCAGGTATAAGATAAACAACTAAATCAAGGATAAAAGCTGCATGAGGTCACCCTGATCAGGTATAAGATAAACAACTAAATCACGGATAAAAGCTGCATGAGGTCACCCTGATCAGGTATAAGATAAACAACTAAATCACGGATAAAAGCTGCATGAGGTCACCCTGATCAGGTATAAGATAAACAACTAAATCAAGGATAAAAGCTGCATGAGGTCACCCTGATCAGGTATAAGATAAACAACTAAATCAAGGATAAAAGCTGCATGAGGTCACCCTGATCAGGTATAAGATAAACAACTAAATCAAGGATAAAAGCTGCATGAGGTCACCCTGATCAGGTATAAGATAAACAACTAAATCTGCATGAGGTCACCCTGATCAGGTATAAGATAAACAACTAAATCACGGATAAAAGCTGCATGAGGTCACCCTGATCAGGTATAAGATAAACAACTAAATCAAGGATAAAAGCTGCATGAGGTCACCCTGATCAGGTATAAGATAAACAACTAAATCAAGGATAAAAGCTGCATGAGGTCACCCTGATCAGGTATAAGATAAACAACTAAATCAAGGATAAAAGCTGCATGAGGTCACCCTGATCAGGTATAAGATAAACAACTAAATCAAGGATAAAAGCTGCATGAGGTCACCCTGATCAGGTATAAGATAAACAACTAAATCAAGGATAAAAGCTGCATGAGGTCACCGTGATCAGGTATAAGATAAACAACTAAATCAAGGATAAAAGCTGCATGAGGTCACGATAAACAACTAAATCAAGGATAAAAGCTGCATGAGGTCACCCTGATCAGGTATAAGATAAACAACTAAATCAAGGATAAAAGCTGCATGAGGTCACCTGATCAGGTATAAGATAAACAACTAAATCAAGGATAAAAGCTGCATGAGGTCACCCTGATCAGGTATAAGATAAACAACTAAATCAAGGATAAAAGCTGCATGAGGTCACCCTGATCAGGTATAAGATAAACAACTAAATCAAGGATAAAAGCTGCATGAGGTCACCCTGATCAGGTATAAGATAAACAACTAAATCAAGGATAAAAGCTGCATGAGGTCACCCTGATCAGGTATAAGATAAACAACTAAATCACGGATAAAAGCTGCATGAGGTCACCCTGATCAGGTATAAGATAAACAACTAAATCAAGGATAAAAGCTGCATGAGGTCACCCTGATCAGGTATAAGATAAACAACTAAATCAAGGATAAAAGCTGCATGAGGTCACCCTGATCAGGTATAAGATAAACAACTAAATCAAGGATAAAAGCTGCATGAGGTCACCCTGATCAGGTATAAGATAAACAACTAAATAAAAGCTGCATGAGGTCACCCTGATCAGGTATAAGATAAACAACTAAATCAAGGATAAAAGCTGCATGAGGTCACCCTGATCAGGTATAAGATAAACAACTAAATCAAGGATAAAAGCTGCATGAGGTCACCCTGATCAGGTATAAGATAAACAACTAAATCAAGGATAAAAGCTGCATGAGGTCACCCTGATCAGGTATAAGATAAACAACTAAATCAAGGATAAAAGCTGCATGAGGTCACCCTGATCAGGTATAAGATAAACAACTAAATCAAGGATAAAAGCTGCATGAGGTCACCCTGATCAGGTATAAGCTGCATGAGGTCACCCTGATCAGGTATAAGATAAACAACTAAATCAAGGATAAAAGCTGCATGAGGTCACCCTGATCAGGTATAAGATAAACAACTAAATCAAGGATAAAAGCTGCATGAGGTCACCCTGATCAGGTATAAGATAAACAACTAAATCACGGATAAAAGCTGCATGAGGTCACCCTGATCAGGTATAAGATAAACAACTAAATCACGGATAAAAGCTGCATGAGGTCACCCTGATCAGGTATAAGATAAACAACTAAATCAAGGATAAAAGCTGCATGAGGTCACCCTGATCAGGTATAAGATAAACAACTAAATCAAGGATAAAAGCTGCATGAGGTCACCCTGATCAGGTATAAGATAAACAACTAAATCAAGGATAAAAGCTGCATGAGGTCACCCTGATCAGGTATAAGATAAACAACTAAATCAAGGATAAAAGCTGCATGAGGTCACCCTGATCAGGTATAAGATAAACAACTAAATCACGGATAAAAGCTGCATGAGGTCACCCTGATCAGGTATAAGATAAACAACTAAATCACGGATAAAAGCTGCATGAGGTCACCCTGATCAGGTATAAGATAAACAACTAAATCAAGGATAAAAGCTGCATGAGGTCACCCTGATCAGGTATAAGATAAACAACTAAATCACGGATAAAAGCTGCATGAGGTCACCCTGATCAGGTATAAGATAAACAACTAAATCAGGATAAAAGCTGCATGAGGTCACCCTGATCAGGTATAAGATAAACAACTAAATCAAGGATAAAAGCTGCATGAGGTCACCCTGATCAGGTATAAGATAAACAACTAAATCAAGGATAAAAGCTGCATGAGGTCACCGTGATCAGGTATAAGATAAACAACTAAATCACGGATAAAAGCTGCATGAGGTCACCCTGATCAGGTATAAGATAAACAACTAAATCAAGGATAAAAGCTGCATGAGGTCACCCTGATCAGGTATAAGATAAACAACTAAATCAAGGATAAAAGCTGCATGAGGTCACCCTGATCAGGTATAAGATAAACAACTAAATCAAGGATAAAAGCTGCATGAGGTCACCCTGATCAGGTATAAGATAAACAACTAAATCAAGGATAAAAGCTGCATGAGGTCACCCTGATCAGGTATAAGATAAACAACTAAATCAAGGATAAAAGCTGCATGAGGTCACCCTGATCAGGTATAAGATAAACAACTAAATCACGGATAAAAGCTGCATGAGGTCACCCTGATCAGGTATAAGATAAACAACTAAATCAAGGATAAAAGCTGCATGAGGTCACCCTGATCAGGTATAAGATAAACAACTAAATCAAGGATAAAAGCTGCATGAGGTCACCCTGATCAGGTATAAGATAAACAACTAAATCAAGGATAAAAGCTGCATGAGGTCACCCTGATCAGGTATAAGATAAACAACTAAATCAAGGATAAAAGCTGCATGAGGTCACCCTGATCAGGTATAAGATAAACAACTAAATCAAGGATAAAAGCTGCATGAGGTCACCCTGATCAGGTATAAGATAAACAACTAAATCAAGGATAAAAGCTGCATGAGGTCACCCTGATCAGGTATAAGATAAACAACTAAATCAAGGATAAAAGCTGCATGAGGTCACCCTGATCAGGTATAAGATAAACAACTAAATCAAGGATAAAAGCTGCATGAGGTCACCCTGATCAGGTATAAGATAAACAACTAAATCAAGGATAAAAGCTGCATGAGGTCACCCTGATCAGGTATAAGATAAACAACTAAATCAGGATAAAAGCTGCATGAGGTCACCCTGATCAGGTATAAGATAAACAACTAAATCAAGGATAAAAGCTGCATGAGGTCACCCTGATCAGGTATAAGATAAACAACTAAATCAAGGATAAAAGCTGCATGAGGTCACCGTGATCAGGTATAAGATAAACAACTAAATCAAGGATAAAAGCTGCATGAGGTCACCCTGATCAGGTATAAGATAAACAACTAAATCACGGATAAAAGCTGCATGAGGTCACCCTGATCAGGTATAAGATAAACAACTAAATCAAGGATAAAAGCTGCATGAGGTCACCCTGATCAGGTATAAGATAAACAACTAAATCAAGGATAAAAGCTGCATGAGGTCACCCTGATCAGGTATAAGATAAACAACTAAATCAAGGATAAAAGCTGCATGAGGTCACCCTGATCAGGTATAAGATAAACAACTAAATCAAGGATAAAAGCTGCATGAGGTCACCCTGATCAGGTATAAGATAAACAACTAAATCAAGGATAAAAGCTGCATGAGGTCACCCTGATCAGGTATAAGATAAACAACTAAATCAAGGATAAAAGCTGCATGAGGTCACCCTGATCAGGTATAAGATAAACAACTAAATCAAGGATAAAAGCTGCATGAGGTCACCCTGATCAGGTATAAGATAAACAACTAAATCAAGGATAAAAGCTGCATGAGGTCACCCTGATCAGGTATAAGATAAACAACTAAATCAAGGATAAAAGCTGCATGAGGTCACCCTGATCAGGTATAAGATAAACAACTAAATCACGGATAAAAGCTGCATGAGGTCACCCTGATCAGGTATAAGATAAACAACTAAATCACGGATAAAAGCTGCATGAGGTCACCCTGATCAGGTATAAGATAAACAACTAAATCACGGATAAAAGCTGCATGAGGTCACCCTGATCAGGTATAAGATAAACAACTAAATCACGGATAAAAGCTGCATGAGGTCACCCTGATCAGGTATAAGATAAACAACTAAATCAAGGATAAAAGCTGCATGAGGTCACCCTGATCAGGTATAAGATAAACAACTAAATCAAGGATAAAAGCTGCATGAGGTCACCCTGATCAGGTATAAGATAAACAACTAAATCAAGGATAAAAGCTGCATGAGGTCACCCTGATCAGGTATAAGATAAACAACTAAATCAAGGATAAAAGCTGCATGAGGTCACCCTGATCAGGTATAAGATAAACAACTAAATCACGGATAAAAGCTGCATGAGGTCACCCTGATCAGGTATAAGATAAACAACTAAATCAAGGATAAAAGCTGCATGAGGTCACCCTGATCAGGTATAAGATAAACAACTAAATCAAGGATAAAAGCTGCATGAGGTCACCCTGATCAGGTAAGATAAACAACTAAATCAACGGATAAAAGCTGCATGAGGTCACCCTGATCAGGTATAAGATAAACAACTAAATCAAGGATAAAAGCTGCATGAGGTCACCGTGATCAGGTATAAGATAAACAACTAAATCAGGATAAAAGCTGCATGAGGTCACCCTGATCAGGTATAAGATAAACAACTAAATCAAGGATAAAAGCTGCATGAGGTCACCCTGATCAGGTATAAGATAAACAACTAAATCAAGGATAAAAGCTGCATGAGGTCACCCTGATCAGGTATAAGATAAACAACTAAATCAAGGATAAAAGCTGCATGAGGTCACCGTGATCAGGTATAAGATAAACAACTAAATCACGGATAAAAGCTGCATGAGGTCACCCTGATCAGGTATAAGATAAACAACTAAATCACGGATAAAAGCTGCATGAGGTCACCCTGATCAGGTATAAGATAAACAACTAAATCAAGGATAAAAGCTGCATGAGGTCACCCTGATCAGGTATAAGATAAACAACTAAATCAAGGATAAAAGCTGCATGAGGTCACCCTGATCAGGTATAAGATAAACAACTAAATCAAGGATAAAAGCTGCATGAGGTCACCCTGATCAGGTATAAGATAAACAACTAAATCAAGGATAAAAGCTGCATGAGGTCACCCTGATCAGGTATAAGATAAACAACTAAATCACGATAAAAGCTGCATGAGGTCACCCTGATCAGGTATAAGATAAACAACTAAATCACGGATAAAAGCTGCATGAGGTCACCCTGATCAGGTATAAGATAAACAACTAAATCACGGATAAAAGCTGCATGAGGTCACCCTGATCAGGTATAAGATAAACAACTAAATCAAGGATAAAAGCTGCATGAGGTCACCCTGATCAGGTATAAGATAAACAACTAAATCACGGATAAAAGCTGCATGAGGTCACCCTGATCAGGTATAAGATAAACAACTAAATCAAGGATAAAAGCTGCATGAGGTCACCCTGATCAGGTATAAGATAAACAACTAAATCAAGGATAAAAGCTGCATGAGGTCACCGTGATCAGGTATAAGATAAACAACTAAATCACGGATAAAAGCTGCATGAGGTCACCCTGATCAGGTATAAGATAAACAACTAAATCACGGATAAAAGCTGCATGAGGTCACCCTGATCAGGTATAAGATAAACAACTAAATCAAGGATAAAAGCTGCATGAGGTCACCCTGATCAGGTATAAGATAAACAACTAAATCAAGGATAAAAGCTGCATGAGGTCACCCTGATCAGGTATAAGATAAACAACTAAATCAAGGATAAAAGCTGCATGAGGTCACCCTGATCAGGTATAAGATAAACAACTAAATCAAGGATAAAAGCTGCATGAGGTCACCGTGATCAGGTATAAGATAAACAACTAAATCACGGATAAAAGCTGCATGAGGTCACCCTGATCAGGTATAAGATAAACAACTAAATCACGGATAAAAGCTGCATGAGGTCACCCTGATCAGGTATAAGATAAACAACTAAATCAAGGATAAAAGCTGCATGAGGTCACCCTGATCAGGTATAAGATAAACAACTAAATCAAGGATAAAAGCTGCATGAGGTCACCCTGATCAGGTATAAGATAAACAACTAAATCAAGGATAAAAGCTGCATGAGGTCACCCTGATCAGGTATAAGATAAACAACTAAATCAAGGATAAAAGCTGCATGAGGTCACCCTGATCAGGTATAAGATAAACAACTAAATCACGGATAAAAGCTGCATGAGGTCACCCTGATCAGGTATAAGATAAACAACTAAATCACGGATAAAAGCTGCATGAGGTCACCCTGATCAGGTATAAGATAAACAACTAAATCACGGATAAAAGCTGCATGAGGTCACCCTGATCAGGTATAAGATAAACAACTAAATCAAGGATAAAAGCTGCATGAGGTCACCCTGATCAGGTATAAGATAAACAACTAAATCACGGATAAAAGCTGCATGAGGTCACCCTGATCAGGTATAAGATAAACAACTAAATCACGGATAAAAGCTGCATGAGGTCACCCTGATCAGGTATAAGATAAACAACTAAATCAAGGATAAAAGCTGCATGAGGTCACCCTGATCAGGTATAAGATAAACAACTAAATCAAGGATAAAAGCTGCATGAGGTCACCGTGATCAGGTATAAGATAAACAACTAAATCACGGATAAAAGCTGCATGAGGTCACCCTGATCAGGTTAAGATAAACAACTAAATCACGGATAAAAGCTGCATGAGGTCACCCTGATCAGGTATAAGATAAACAACTAAATCAAGGATAAAAGCTGCATGAGGTCACCCTGATCAGGTATAAGATAAACAACTAAATCAAGGATAAAAGCTGCATGAGGTCACCCTGATCAGGTATAAGATAAACAACTAAATCAAGGATAAAAGCTGCATGAGGTCACCCTGATCAGGTATAAGATAAACAACTAAATCAAGGATAAAAGCTGCATGAGGTCACCCTGATCAGGTATAAGATAAACAACTAAATCACGGATAAAAGCTGCATGAGGTCACCCTGATCAGGTATAAGATAAACAACTAAATCACGGATAAAAGCTGCATGAGGTCACCCTGATCAGGTATAAGATAAACAACTAAATCAAGGATAAAAGCTGCATGAGGTCACCCTGATCAGGTATAAGATAAACAACTAAATCAAGGATAAAAGCTGCATGAGGTCACCCTGATCAGGTATAAGATAAACAACTAAATCAAGGATAAAAGCTGCATGAGGTCACCCTGATCAGGTATAAGATAAACAACTAAATCACGGATAAAAGCTGCATGAGGTCACCCTGATCAGGTATAAGATAAACAACTAAATCACGGATAAAAGCTGCATGAGGTCACCCTGATCAGGTATAAGATAAACAACTAAATCACGGATAAAAGCTGCATGAGGTCACCCTGATCAGGTATAAGATAAACAACTAAATCACGGATAAAAGCTGCATGAGGTCACCCTGATCAGGTATAAGATAAACAACTAAATCAAGGATAAAAGCTGCATGAGGTCACCCTGATCAGGTATAAGATAAACAACTAAATCAAGGATAAAAGCTGCATGAGGTCACCCTGATCAGGTATAAGATAAACAACTAAATCACGGATAAAAGCTGCATGAGGTCACTCTGATCAGGTATAAGATAAACAACTAAATCACGGATAAAAGCTGCATGAGGTCACCCTGATCAGGTATAAGATAAACAACTAAATCACGGATAAAAGCTGCATGAGGTCACCCTGATCAGGTATAAGATAAACAACTAAATCAAGGATAAAAGCTGCATGAGGTCACCCTGATCAGGTATAAGATAAACAACTAAATCAAGGATAAAAGCTGCATGAGGTCACCCTGATCAGGTATAAGATAAACAACTAAATCACGGATAAAAGCTGCATGAGGTCACCCTGATCAGGTATAAGATAAACAACTAAATCAAGGATAAAAGCTGCATGAGGTCACCGTGATCAGGTATAAGATAAACAACTAAATCACGGATAAAAGCTGCATGAGGTCACCGTGATCAGGTATAAGATAAACAACTAAATCAAGGATAAAAGCTGCATGAGGTCACCCTGATCAGGTATAAGATAAACAACTAAATCAAGGATAAAAGCTGCATGAGGTCACCCTGATCAGGTATAAGATAAACAACTAAATCAAGGATAAAAGCTGCATGAGGTCACCGTGATCAGGTATAAGATAAACAACTAAATCACGGATAAAAGCTGCATGAGGTCACCCTGATCAGGTATAAGATAAACAACTAAATCACGGATAAAAGCTGCATGAGGTCACCCTGATCAGGTATAAGATAAACAACTAAATCAAGGATAAAAGCTGCATGAGGTCACCCTGATCAGGTATAAGATAAACAACTAAATCAAGGATAAAAGCTGCATGAGGTCACCCTGATCAGGTATAAGATAAACAACTAAATCAAGGATAAAAGCTGCATGAGGTCACCCTTATCAGGTATAAGATAAACAACTAAATCAAGGATAAAAGCTGCATGAGGTCACCCTGATCAGGTATAAGATAAACAACTAAATCACGAATAAAAGCTGCATGAGGTCACCCTGATCAGGTATAAGATAAACAACTAAATCACGGATAAAAGCTGCATGAGGTCACCCTGATCAGGTATAAGATAAACAACTAAATCACGGATAAAAGCTGCATGAGGTCACCCTGATCAGGTATAAGATAAACAACTAAATCAAGGATAAAAGCTGCATGAGGTCACCCTGATCAGGTATAAGATAAACAACTAAATCACGGATAAAAGCTGCATGAGGTCACCCTGATCAGGTATAAGATAAACAACTAAATCAAGGATAAAAGCTGCATGAGGTCACCCTGATCAGGTATAAGATAAACAACTAAATCAAGGATAAAAGCTGCATGAGGTCACCGTGATCAGGTATAAGATAAACAACTAAATCACGGATAAAAGCTGCATGAGGTCACCCTGATCAGGTATAAGATAAACAACTAAATCACGGATAAAAGCTGCATGAGGTCACCCTGATCAGGTATAAGATAAACAACTAAATCAAGGATAAAAGCTGCATGAGGTCACCCTGATCAGGTATAAGATAAACAACTAAATCAAGGATAAAAGCTGCATGAGGTCACCCTGATCAGGTATAAGATAAACAACTAAATCAAGGATAAAAGCTGCATGAGGTCACCCTGATCAGGTATAAGATAAACAACTAAATCACGGATAAAAGCTGCATGAGGTCACCCTGATCAGGTATAAGATAAACAACTAAATCACGGATAAAAGCTGCATGAGGTCACCCTGATCAGGTATAAGATAAACAACTAAATCACGGATAAAAGCTGCATGAGGTCACCCTGATCAGGTATAAGATAAACAACTAAATCAAGGATAAAAGCTGCATGAGGTCACCCTGATCAGGTATAAGATAAACAACTAAATCAAGGATAAAAGCTGCATGATGTCACCGTGATCAGGTATAAGATAAACAACTAAATCAAGGATAAAAGCTGCATGAGGTCACCCTGATCAGGTATAAGATAAACAACTAAATCAAGGATAAAAGCTGCATGAGGTCACCCTGATCAGGTATAAGATAAACAACTAAATCAAGGATAAAAGCTGCATGAGGTCACCGTGATCAGGTATAAGATAAACAACTAAATCAAGGATAAAAGCTGCATGAGGTCACCCTGATCAGGTATAAGATAAACAACTAAATCACGGATAAAAGCTGCATGAGGTCACCCTGATCAGGTATAAGATAAACAACTAAATCAAGGATAAAAGCTGCATGAGGTCACCCTGATCAGGTATAAGATAAACAACTAAATCACGGATAAAAGCTGCATGAGGTCACCCTGATCAGGTATAAGATAAACAACTAAATCAAGGATAAAAGCTGCATGAGGTCACCCTGATCAGGTATAAGATAAACAACTAAATCAAGGATAAAAGCTGCATGAGGTCACCGTGATCAGGTATAAGATAAACAACTAAAAGGATAAAAGCTGCATGAGGTCACCCTGATCAGGTATAAGATAAACAACTAAATCAAGGATAAAAGCTGCATGAGGTCACCCTGATCAGGTATAAGATAAACAACTAAATCAAGGATAAAAGCTGCATGAGGTCACCCTGATCAGGTATAAGATAAACAACTAAATCACGGATAAAAGCTGCATGAGGTCACCCTGATCAGGTATAAGATAAACAACTAAATCACATGAGGTCACCCTGATCAGGTATAAGATAAACAACTAAATCACGGATAAAAGCTGCATGAGGTCACCCTGATCAGGTATAAGATAAACAACTAAATCAAGGATAAAAGCTGCATGAGGTCACCCTGATCAGGTATAAGATAAACAACTAAATCAAGGATAAAAGCTGCATGAGGTCACCCTGATCAGGTATAAGATAAACAACTAAATCAAGGATAAAAGCTGCATGAGGTCACCCTGATCAGGTATAAGATAAACAACTAAATCAAGGATAAAAGCTGCATGAGGTCACCCTGATCAGGTATAAGATAAACAACTAAATCAAGGATAAAAGCTGCATGAGGTCACCCTGATCAGGTATAAGATAAACAACTAAATCAAGGATAAAAGCTGCATGAGGTCACCCTGATCAGGTATAAGATAAACAACTAAATCAAGGATAAAAGCTGCATGAGGTCACCCTGATCAGGTATAAGATAAACAACTAAATCAAGGATAAAAGCTGCATGAGGTCACCCTGATCAGGTATAAGATAAACAACTAAATCAAGGATAAAAGCTGCATGAGGTCACCCTGATCAGGTATAAGATAAACAACTAAATCAAGGATAAAAGCTGCATGAGGTCACCCTGATCAGGTATAAGATAAACAACTAAATCAAGGATAAAAGCTGCATGAGGTCACCCTGATCAGGTATAAGATAAACAACTAAATCAAGGATAAAAGCTGCATGAGGTCACCCTGATCAGGTATAAGATAAACAACTAAATCAAGGATAAAAGCTGCATGAGGTCACCCTGATCAGGTATAAGATAAACAACTAAATCAAGGATAAAAGCTGCATGAGGTCACCCTGATCAGGTATAAGATAAACAACTAAATCAAGGATAAAAGCTGCATGAGGTCACCCTGATCAGGTATAAGATAAACAACTAAATCAAGGATAAAAGCTGCATGAGGTCACCCTGATCAGGTATAAGATAAACAACTAAATCAAGGATAAAAGCTGCATGAGGTCACCCTGATCAGGTATAAGATAAACAACTAAATCAAGGATAAAAGCTGCATGAGGTCACCCTGATCAGGTATAAGATAAACAACTAAATCAAGGATAAAAGCTGCATGAGGTCACCCTGATCAGGTATAAGATAAACAACTAAATCAAGGATAAAAGCTGCATGAGGTCACCCTGATCAGGTATAAGATAAACAACTAAATCACGGATAAAAGCTGCATGAGGTCACCCTGATCAGGTATAAGATAAACAACTAAATCACGGATAAAAGCTGCATGAGGTCACCCTGATCAGGTATAAGATAAACAACTAAATCACGGATAAAAGCTGCATGAGGTCACCCTGATCAGGTATAAGATAAACAACTAAATCAAGGATAAAAGCTGCATGAGGTCACCCTGATCAGGTATAAGATAAACAACTAAATCAAGGATAAAAGCTGCATGAGGTCACCTGATCAGGTATAAGATAAACAACTAAATCAAGGATAAAAGCTGCATGAGGTCACCCTGATCAGGTATAAGATAAACAACTAAATCAAGGATAAAAGCTGCATGAGGTCACCCTGATCAGGTATAAGATAAACAACTAAATCAAGGATAAAAGCTGCATGAGGTCACCGTGATCAGGTATAAGATAAACAACTAAATCAAGGATAAAAGCTGCATGAGGTCACCCTGATCAGGTATAAGATAAACAACTAAATCACGGATAAAAGCTGCATGAGGTCACCCTGATCAGGTATAAGATAAACAACTAAATCAAGGATAAAAGCTGCATGAGGTCACCCTGATCAGGTATAAGATAAACAACTAAATCACGGATAAAAGCTGCATGAGGTCACCCTGATCAGGTATAAGATAAACAACTAAATCAAGGATAAAAGCTGCATGAGGTCACCCTGATCAGGTATAAGATAAACAACTAAATCAAGGATAAAAGCTGCATGAGGTCACGTGATCAGGTATAAGATAAAGAACTAAATCACGGATAAAAGCTGCATGAGGTCACCCTGATCAGGTATAAGATAAACAACTAAATCAAGGATAAAAGCTGCATGAGGTCACCCTGATCAGGTATAAGATAAACAACTAAATCAAGGATAAAAGCTGCATGAGATCACCCTGATCAGGTATAAGATAAACAACTAAATCACGGATAAAAGCTGCATGAGGTCACCCTGATCAGGTATAAGATAAACAACTAAATCACGGATAAAAGCTGCATGAGGTCACCCTGATCAGGTATAAGATAAACAACTAAATCACGGATAAAAGCTGCATGAGGTCACCCTGATCAGGTATAAGATAAACAACTAAATCAAGGATAAAAGCTGCATGAGGTCACCCTGATCAGGTATAAGATAAACAACTAAATCAAGGATAAAAGCTGCATGAGGTCACCCTGATCAGGTATAAGATAAACAACTAAATCAAGGATAAAAGCTGCATGAGGTCACCCTGATCAGGTATAAGATAAACAACTAAATCAAGGATAAAAGCTGCATGAGGTCACCCTGATCAGGTATAAGATAAACAACTAAATCAAGGATAAAAGCTGCATGAGGTCACCCTGATCAGGTATAAGATAAACAACTAAATCAAGGATAAAAGCTGCATGAGGTCACCCTGATCAGGTATAAGATAAACAACTAAATCAAGGATAAAAGCTGCATGAGGTCACCCTGATCAGGTATAAGATAAACAACTAAATCAAGGATAAAAGCTGCATGAGGTCACCCTGATCAGGTATAAGATAAACAACTAAATCAAGGATAAAAGCTGCATGAGGTCACCCTGATCAGGTATAAGATAAACAACTAAATCAAGGATAAAAGCTGCATGAGGTCACCCTGATCAGGTATAAGATAAACAACTAAATCAAGGATAAAAGCTGCATGAGGTCACCCTGATCAGGTATAAGATAAACAACTAAATCAAGGATAAAAGCTGCATGAGGTCACCCTGATCAGGTATAAGATAAACAACTAAATCAAGGATAAAAGCTGCATGAGGTCACCCTGATCAGGTATAAGATAAACAACTAAATCAAGGATAAAAGCTGCATGAGGTCACCCTGATCAGGTATAAGATAAACAACTAAATCAAGGATAAAAGCTGCATGAGGTCACCCTGATCAGGTATAAGATAAACAACTAAATCAAGGATAAAAGCTGCATGAGGTCACCCTGATCAGGTATAAGATAAACAACTAAATCAAGGATAAAAGCTGCATGAGGTCACCCTGATCAGGTATAAGATAAACAACTAAATCAAGGATAAAAGCTGCATGAGGTCACCCTGATCAGGTATAAGATAAACAACTAAATCAAGGATAAAAGCTGCATGAGGTCACCCTGATCAGGTATAAGATAAACAACTAAATCACGGATAAAAGCTGCATGAGGTCACCCTGATCAGGTATAAGATAAACAACTAAATCAAGGATAAAAGCTGCATGAGGTCACCCTGATCAGGTATAAGATAAACAACTAAATCAAGGATAAAAGCTGCATGAGGTCACCCTGATCAGGTATAAGATAAACAACTAAATCAAGGATAAAAGCTGCATGAGGTCACCCTGATCAGGTATAAGATAAACAACTAAATCAAGGATAAAAGCTGCATGAGGTCACCCTGATCAGGTATAAGATAAACAACTAAATCAAGGATAAAAGCTGCATGAGGTCACCCTGATCAGGTATAAGATAAACAACTAAATCAAGGATAAAAGCTGCATGAGGTCACCCTGATCAGGTATAAGATAAACAACTAAATCAAGGATAAAAGCTGCATGAGGTCACCCTGATCAGGTATAAGATAAACAACTAAATCAAGGATAAAAGCTGCATGAGGTCACCCTGATCAGGTATAAGATAAACAACTAAATCAAGGATAAAAGCTGCATGAGGTCACCCTGATCAGGTATAAGATAAACAACTAAATCAAGGATAAAAGCTGCATGAGGTCACCCTGATCAGGTATAAGATAAACAACTAAATCACGGATAAAAGCTGCATGAGGTCACCCTGATCAGGTATAAGATAAACAACTAAATCAAGGATAAAAGCTGCATGAGGTCACCCTGATCAGGTATAAGATAAACAACTAAATCAAGGATAAAAGCTGCATGAGGTCACCCTGATCAGGTATAAGATAAACAACTAAATCAAGGATAAAAGCTGCATGAGGTCACCCTGATCAGGTATAAGATAAACAACTAAATCAAGGATAAAAGCTGCATGAGGTCACCCTGATCAGGTATAAGATAAACAACTAAATCACGGATAAAAGCTGCATGAGGTCACCCTGATCAGGTATAAGATAAACAACTAAATCACGGATAAAAGCTGCATGAGGTCACCCTGATCAGGTATAAGATAAACAACTAAATCAAGGATAAAAGCTGCATGAGGTCACCCTGATCAGGTATAAGATAAACAACTAAATCAAGGATAAAAGCTGCATGAGGTCACCCTGATCAGGTATAAGATAAACAACTAAATCAAGGATAAAAGCTGCATGAGGTCACCCTGATCAGGTATAAGATAAACAACTAAATCAAGGATAAAAGCTGCATGAGGTCACCCTGATCAGGTATAAGATAAACAACTAAATCACGGATAAAAGCTGCATGAGGTCACCCTGATCAGGTATAAGATAAACAACTAAATCAAGGATAAAAGCTGCATGAGGTCACCCTGATCAGGTATAAGATAAACAACTAAATCAAGGATAAAAGCTGCATGAGGTCACCCTGATCAGGTATAAGATAAACAACTAAATCAAGGATAAAAGCTGCATGAGGTCACCCTGATCAGGTATAAGATAAACAACTAAATCAAGGATAAAAGCTGCATGAGGTCACCCTGATCAGGTATAAGATAAACAACTAAATCAAGGATGAAAGCTGCATGAGGTCACCGTGATCAGGTATAAGATAAACAACTAAATCAAGGATAAAAGCTGCATGAGGTCACCGTGATCAGGTATAAGATAAACAACTAAATCAAGGATAAAAGCTGCATGATGTCACCGTGATCAGGTATAAGATAAACAACTAAATCAAGGATAAAAGCTGCATGAGGTCACCCTGATCAGGTATAAGATAAACAACTAAATCAAGGATAAAAGCTGCATGAGGTCACCCTGATCAGGTATAAGATAAACAACTAAATCAAGGATAAAAGCTGCATGATGTCACCGTGATCAGGTATAAGATAAACAACTAAATCAAGGATAAAAGCTGCATGAGGTCACCCTGATCAGGTATAAGATAAACAACTAAATCAAGGATAAAAGCTGCATGAGGTCACCCTGATCAGGTATAAGATAAACAACTAAATCAAGGATAAAAGCTGCATGATGTCACCGTGATCAGGTATAAGATAAACAACTAAATCAAGGATAAAAGCTGCATGAGGTCACCGTGATCAGGTATAAGATAAACAACTAAATCAAGGATAAAAGCTGCATGAGGTCACCGTGATCAGGTATAAGATAAACAACTAAATCACGGATAAAAGCTGCATGAGGTCACCCTGATCAGGTATAAGATAAACAACTAAATCAAGGATAAAAGCTGCATGAGGTCACCCTGATCAGGTATAAGATAAACAACTAAATCAAGGATAAAAGCTGCATGAGGTCACCGTGATCAGGTATAAGATAAACAACTAAATCAAGGATAAAAGCTGCATGAGGTCACCCTGATCAGGTATAAGATAAACAACTAAATCAAGGATAAAAGCTGCATGAGGTCACCCTGATCAGGTATAAGATAAACAACTAAATCAAGGATAAAAGCTGCATGAGGTCACCCTGATCAGGTATAAGATAAACAACTAAATCAAGGATAAAAGCTGCATGAGGTCACCCTGATCAGGTATAAGATAAACAACTAAATCAAGGATAAAAGCTGCATGAGGTCACCGTGATCAGGTATAAGATAAACAACTAAATCAAGGATAAAAGCTGCATGAGGTCACCCTGATCAGGTATAAGATAAACAACTAAATCAAGGATAAAAGCTGCATGAGGTCACCCTGATCAGGTATAAGATAAACAACTAAATCAAGGATAAAAGCTGCATGAGGTCACCGTGATCAGGTATAAGATAAACAACTAAATCACGGATAAAAGCTGCATGAGGTCACCCTGATCAGGTATAAGATAAACAACTAAATCACGGATAAAAGCTGCATGAGGTCACCCTGATCAGGTATAAGATAAACAACTAAATCAAGGATAAAAGCTGCATGAGGTCACCCTGATCAGGTATAAGATAAACAACTAAATCAAGGATAAAAGCTGCATGAGGTCACCCTGATCAGGTATAAGATAAACAACTAAATCAAGGATAAAAGCTGCATGAGGTCACCCTATCAGGTATAAGATAAACAACTAAATCAAGGATAAAAGCTGCATGAGGTCACCCTGATCAGGTATAAGATAAACAACTAAATCACGAATAAAAGCTGCATGAGGTCACCCTGATCAGGTATAAGATAAACAACTAAATCACGGATAAAAGCTGCATGAGGTCACCCTGATCAGGTATAAGATAAACAACTAAATCACGGATAAAAGCTGCATGAGGTCACCCTGATCAGGTATAAGATAAACAACTAAATCAAGGATAAAAGCTGCATGAGGTATAAGTCACCTGCATGAGGTGATCAGGTATAAGATAAACAACTAAATCAAGGATAAAAGCTGCATGAGGTCACCCTGATCAGGTATAAGATAAACAACTAAATCAAGGATAAAAGCTGCATGAGGTCACCGTGATCAGGTATAAGATAAACAACTAAATCACGGATAAAAGCTGCATGAGGTCACCCTGATCAGGTATAAGATAAACAACTAAATCACGGATAAAAGCTGCATGAGGTCACCCTGATCAGGTATAAGATAAACAACTAAATCAAGGATAAAAGCTGCATGAGGTCACCCTGATCAGGTATAAGATAAACAACTAAATCAAGGATAAAAGCTGCATGAGGTCACCGTGATCAGGTATAAGATAAACAACTAAATCACGGATAAAAGCTGCATGAGGTCACCCTGATCAGGTATAAGATAAACAACTAAATCACGGATAAAAGCTGCATGAGGTCACCCTGATCAGGTATAAGATAAACAACTAAATCAAGGATAAAAGCTGCATGAGGTCACCCTGATCAGGTATAAGATAAACAACTAAATCAAGGATAAAAGCTGCATGAGGTCACCCTGATCAGGTATAAGATAAACAACTAAATCAAGGATAAAAGCTGCATGAGGTCACCCTGATCAGGTATAAGATAAACAACTAAATCAAGGATAAAAGCTGCATGAGGTCACCCTGATCAGGTATAAGATAAACAACTAAATCACGGATAAAAGCTGCATGAGGTCACCCTGATCAGGTATAAGATAAACAACTAAATCAAGGATAAAAGCTGCATGAGGTCACCCTGATCAGGTATAAGATAAACAACTAAATCAAGGATAAAAGCTGCATGATGTCACCGTGATCAGGTATAAGATAAACAACTAAATCAAGGATAAAAGCTGCATGAGGTCACCCTGATCAGGTATAAGATAAACAACTAAATCAAGGATAAAAGCTGCATGAGGTCACCCTGATCAGGTATAAGATAAACAACTAAATCAAGGATAAAAGCTGCATGAGGTCACCGTGATCAGGTATAAGATAAACAACTAAATCAAGGATAAAAGCTGCATGAGGTCACCCTGATCAGGTATAAGATAAACAACTAAATCACGGATAAAAGCTGCATGAGGTCACCCTGATCAGGTATAAGATAAACAACTAAATCAAGGATAAAAGCTGCATGAGGTCACCCTGATCAGGTATAAGATAAACAACTAAATCACGGATAAAAGCTGCATGAGGTCACCCTGATCAGGTATAAGATAAACAACTAAATCAAGGATAAAAGCTGCATGAGGTCACCCTGATCAGGTATAAGATAAACAACTAAATCAAGGATAAAAGCTGCATGAGGTCACGTGATCAGGTATAAGATAAAGAACTAAATCACGGATAAAAGCTGCATGAGGTCACCCTGATCAGGTATAAGATAAACAACTAAATCAAGGATAAAAGCTGCATGAGGTCACCCTGATCAGGTATAAGATAAACAACTAAATCAAGGATAAAAGCTGCATGAGGTCACCCTGATCAGGTATAAGATAAACAACTAAATCACGGATAAAAGCTGCATGAGGTCACCCTGATCAGGTATAAGATAAACAACTAAATCACGGATAAAAGCTGCATGAGTTCACCCTGATCAGGTATAAGATAAACAACTAAATCACGGATAAAAGCTGCATGAGGTCACCCTGATCAGGTATAAGATAAACAACTAAATCAAGGACAAAAGCTGCATGAGGTCACCCTGATCAGGTATAAGATAAACAACTAAATCAAGGATAAAAGCTGCATGAGGTCACCCTGATCAGGTATAAGATAAACAACTAAATCAAGGATAAAAGCTGCATGAGGTCACCCTGATCAGGTATAAGATAAACAACTAAATCAAGGATAAAAGCTGCATGAGGTCACCCTGATCAGGTATAAGATAAACAACTAAATCAAGGATAAAAGCTGCATGAGGTCACCCTGATCAGGTATAAGATAAACAACTAAATCAAGGATAAAAGCTGCATGAGGTCACCCTGATCAGGTATAAGATAAACAACTAAATCAAGGATAAAAGCTGCATGAGGTCACCCTGATCAGGTATAAGATAAACAACTAAATCAAGGATAAAAGCTGCATGAGGTCACCCTGATCAGGTATAAGATAAACAACTAAATCAAGGATAAAAGCTGCATGAGGTCACCCTGATCAGGTATAAGATAAACAACTAAATCAAGGATAAAAGCTGCATGAGGTCACCCTGATCAGGTATAAGATAAACAACTAAATCAAGGATAAAAGCTGCATGAGGTCACCCTGATCAGGTATAAGATAAACAACTAAATCAAGGATAAAAGCTGCATGAGGTCACCCTGATCAGGTATAAGATAAACAACTAAATCAAGGATAAAAGCTGCATGAGGTCACCCTGATCAGGTATAAGATAAACAACTAAATCAAGGATAAAAGCTGCATGAGGTCACCCTGATCAGGTATAAGATAAACAACTAAATCAAGGATAAAAGCTGCATGAGGTCACCCTGATCAGGTATAAGATAAACAACTAAATCAAGGATAAAAGCTGCATGAGGTCACCCTGATCAGGTATAAGATAAACAACTAAATCAAGGATAAAAGCTGCATGAGGTCACCCTGATCAGGTATAAGATAAACAACTAAATCAAGGATAAAAGCTGCATGAGGTCACCCTGATCAGGTATAAGATAAACAACTAAATCAAGGATAAAAGCTGCATGAGGTCACCCTGATCAGGTATAAGATAAACAACTAAATCACGGATAAAAGCTGCATGAGGTCACCCTGATCAGGTATAAGATAAACAACTAAATCAAGGATAAAAGCTGCATGAGGTCACCCTGATCAGGTATAAGATAAACAACTAAATCAAGGATAAAAGCTGCATGAGGTCACCCTGATCAGGTATAAGATAAACAACTAAATCAAGGATAAAAGCTGCAAAGGTCACCCTGATCAGGTATAAGATAAACAACTAAATCAAGGATAAAAGCTGCATGAGGTCACCTGATCAGGTATAAGATAAACAACTAAATCAAGGATAAAAGCTGCATGAGGTCACCCTGATCAGGTATAAGATAAACAACTAAATCAAGGATAAAAGCTGCATGAGGTCACCCTGATCAGGTATAAGATAAACAACTAAATCAAGGATAAAAGCTGCATGAGGTCACCCTGATCAGGTATAAGATAAACAACTAAATCACGGATAAAAGCTGCATGAGGTCACCCTGATCAGGTATAAGATAAACAACTAAATCAAGGATAAAAGCTGCATGAGGTCACCCTGATCAGGTATAAGATAAACAACTAAATCAAGGATAAAAGCTGCATGAGGTCACCCTGATCAGGTATAAGATAAACAACTAAATCAAGGATAAAAGCTGCATGAGGTCACCCTGATCAGGTATAAGATAAACAACTAAATCAAGGATAAAAGCTGCATGAGGTCACCCTGATCAGGTATAAGATAAACAACTAAATCACGGATAAAAGCTGCATGAGGTCACCCTGATCAGGTATAAGATAAACAACTAAATCACGGATAAAAGCTGCATGAGGTCACCCTGATCAGGTATAAGATAAACAACTAAATCAAGGATAAAAGCTGCATGAGGTCACCCTGATCAGGTATAAGATAAACAACTAAATCAAGGATAAAAGCTGCATGAGGTCACCCTGATCAGGTATAAGATAAACAACTAAATCAAGGATAAAAGCTGCATGAGGTCACCCTGATCAGGTATAAGATAAACAACTAAATCAAGGATAAAAGCTGCATGAGGTCACTGTGATCAGGTATAAGATAAACAACTAAATCACGGATAAAAGCTGCATGAGGTCACCCTGATCAGGTATAAGATAAACAACTAAATCAAGGATAAAAGCTGCATGAGGTCACCCTGATCAGGTATAAGATAAACAACTAAATCAAGGATAAAAGCTGCATGAGGTCACCCTGATCAGGTATAAGATAAACAACTAAATCAAGGATAAAAGCTGCATGAGGTCACCCTGATCAGGTATAAGATAAACAACTAAATCAAGGATAAAAGCTGCATGAGGTCACCCTGATCAGGTATAAGATAAACAACTAAATCAAGGATAAAAGCTGCATGAGGTCACCGTGATCAGGTATAAGATAAACAACTAAATCAAGGATAAAAGCTGCATGAGGTCACCGTGATCAGGTATAAGATAAACAACTAAATCAAGGATAAAAGCTGCATGAGGTCACCGTGATCAGGTATAAGATAAACAACTAAATCAAGGATAAAAGCTGCATGAGGTCACCCTGATCAGGTATAAGATAAACAACTAAATCAAGGATAAAAGCTGCATGAGGTCACCCTGATCAGGTATAAGATAAACAACTAAATCAAGGATAAAAGCTGCATGATGTCACCGTGATCAGGTATAAGATAAACAACTAAATCAAGGATAAAAGCTGCATGAGGTCACCCTGATCAGGTATAAGATAAACAACTAAATCAAGGATAAAAGCTGCATGAGGTCACCCTGATCAGGTATAAGATAAACAACTAAATCAAGGATAAAAGCTGCATGAGGTCACCGTGATCAGGTATAAGATAAACAACTAAATCAAGGATAAAAGCTGCATGAGGTCACCGTGATCAGGTATAAGATAAACAACTAAATCAAGGATAAAAGCTGCATGAGGTCACCGTGATCAGGTATAAGATAAACAACTAAATCACGGATAAAAGCTGCATGAGGTCACCCTGATCAGGTATAAGATAAACAACTAAATCAAGGATAAAAGCTGCATGAGGTCACCCTGATCAGGTATAAGATAAACAACTAAATCAAGGATAAAAGCTGCATGAGGTCACCCTGATCAGGTATAAGATAAACAACTAAATCAAGGATAAAAGCTGCATGAGGTCACCCTGATCAGGTATAAGATAAACAACTAAATCAAGGATAAAAGCTGCATGAGGTCACCCTGATCAGGTATAAGATAAACAACTAAATCAAGGATAAAAGCTGCATGAGGTCACCCTGATCAGGTATAAGATAAACAACTAAATCAAGGATAAAAGCTGCATGAGGTCACCCTGATCAGGTATAAGATAAACAACTAAATCAAGGATAAAAGCTGCATGAGGTCACCGTGATCAGGTATAAGATAAACAACTAAATCAAGGATAAAAGCTGCATGAGGTCACCCTGATCAGGTATAAGATAAACAACTAAATCAAGGATAAAAGCTGCATGAGGTCACCCTGATCAGGTATAAGATAAACAACTAAATCACGGATAAAAGCTGCATGAGGTCACCCTGATCAGGTATAAGATAAACAACTAAATCACGGATAAAAGCTGCATGAGGTCACCCTGATCAGGTATAAGATAAACAACTAAATCAAGGATAAAAGCTGCATGAGGTCACCCTGATCAGGTATAAGATAAACAACTAAATCAAGGATAAAAGCTGCATGAGGTCACCCTGATCAGGTATAAGATAAACAACTAAATCAAGGATAAAAGCTGCATGAGGTCACCCTGATCAGGTATAAGATAAACAACTAAATCAAGGATAAAAGCTGCATGAGGTCACCCTGATCAGGTATAAGATAAACAACTAAATCACGGATAAAAGCTGCATGAGGTCACCCTGATCAGGTATAAGATAAACAACTAAATCACGGATAAAAGCTGCATGAGGTCACCCTGATCAGGTATAAGATAAACAACTAAATCACGGATAAAAGCTGCATGAGGTCACCCTGATCAGGTATAAGATAAACAACTAAATCAAGGATAAAAGCTGCATGAGGTCACCCTGATCAGGTATAAGATAAACAACTAAATCAAGGATAAAAGCTGCATGAGGTCACCCTGATCAGGTATAAGATAAACAACTAAATCAAGGATAAAAGCTGCATGAGGTCACCCTGATCAGGTATAAGATAAACAACTAAATCAAGGATAAAAGCTGCATGAGGTCACCGTGATCAGGTATAAGATAAACAACTAAATCACGGATAAAAGCTGCATGAGGTCACCCTGATCAGGTATAAGATAAACAACTAAATCACGGATAAAAGCTGCATGAGGTCACCCTGATCAGGTATAAGATAAACAACTAAATCAAGGATAAAAGCTGCATGAGGTCACCCTGATCAGGTATAAGATAAACAACTAAATCAAGGATAAAAGCTGCATGAGGTCACCCTGATCAGGTATAAGATAAACAACTAAATCAAGGATAAAAGCTGCATGAGGTCACCCTGATCAGGTATAAGATAAACAACTAAATCAAGGATAAAAGCTGCATGAGGTCACCGTGATCAGGTATAAGATAAACAACTAAATCACGGATAAAAGCTGCATGAGGTCACCCTGATCAGGTATAAGATAAACAACTAAATCAAGGATAAAAGCTGCATGAGGTCACCCTGATCAGGTATAAGATAAACAACTAAATCAAGGATAAAAGCTGCATGAGGTCACCCTGATCAGGTATAAGATAAACAACTAAATCACGGATAAAAGCTGCATGAGGTCACCCTGATCAGGTATAAGATAAACAACTAAATCAAGGATAAAAGCTGCATGAGGTCACCCTGATCAGGTATAAGATAAACAACTAAATCAAGGATAAAAGCTGCATGAGGTCACCGTGATCAGGTATAAGATAAACAACTAAATCACGGATAAAAGCTGCATGAGGTCACCCTGATCAGGTATAAGATAAACAACTAAATCACGGATAAAAGCTGCATGAGGTCACCCTGATCAGGTATAAGATAAACAACTAAATCAAGGATAAAAGCTGCATGAGGTCACCCTGATCAGGTATAAGATAAACAACTAAATCAAGGATAAAAGCTGCATGAGGTCACCCTGATCAGGTATAAGATAAACAACTAAATCAAGGATAAAAGCTGCATGAGGTCACCCTGATCAGGTATAAGATAAACAACTAAATCAAGGATAAAAGCTGCATGAGGTCACCGTGATCAGGTATAAGATAAACAACTAAATCACGGATAAAAGCTGCATGAGGTCACCCTGATCAGGTATAAGATAAACAACTAAATCACGGATAAAAGCTGCATGAGGTCACCCTGATCAGGTATAAGATAAACAACTAAATCAAGGATAAAAGCTGCATGAGGTCACCCTGATCAGGTATAAGATAAACAACTAAATCAAGGATAAAAGCTGCATGAGGTCACCCTGATCAGGTATAAGATAAACAACTAAATCAAGGATAAAAGCTGCATGAGGTCACCCTGATCAGGTATAAGATAAACAACTAAATCAAGGATAAAAGCTGCATGAGGTCACCCTGATCAGGTATAAGATAAACAACTAAATCACGGATAAAAGCTGCATGAGGTCACCCTGATCAGGTATAAGATAAACAACTAAATCACGGATAAAAGCTGCATGAGGTCACCCTGATCAGGTATAAGATAAACAACTAAATCACGGATAAAAGCTGCATGAGGTCACCCTGATCAGGTATAAGATAAACAACTAAATCAAGGATAAAAGCTGCATGAGGTCACCCTGATCAGGTATAAGATAAACAACTAAATCACGGATAAAAGCTGCATGAGGTCACCCTGATCAGGTATAAGATAAACAACTAAATCACGGATAAAAGCTGCATGAGGTCACCCTGATCAGGTATAAGATAAACAACTAAATCAAGGATAAAAGCTGCATGAGGTCACCCTGATCAGGTATAAGATAAACAACTAAATCAAGGATAAAAGCTGCATGAGGTCACCGTGATCAGGTATAAGATAAACAACTAAATCACGGATAAAAGCTGCATGAGGTCACCCTGATCAGGTTCAAGATAAACAACTAAATCACGGATAAAAGCTGCATGAGGTCACCCTGATCAGGTATAAGATAAACAACTAAATCAAGGATAAAAGCTGCATGAGGTCACCCTGATCAGGTATAAGATAAACAACTAAATCAAGGATAAAAGCTGCATGAGGTCACCCTGATCAGGTATAAGATAAACAACTAAATCAAGGATAAAAGCTGCATGAGGTCACCCTGATCAGGTATAAGATAAACAACTAAATCAAGGATAAAAGCTGCATGAGGTCACCCTGATCAGGTATAAGATAAACAACTAAATCACGGATAAAAGCTGCATGAGGTCACCCTGATCAGGTATAAGATAAACAACTAAATCACGGATAAAAGCTGCATGAGGTCACCCTGATCAGGTATAAGATAAACAACTAAATCAAGGATAAAAGCTGCATGAGGTCACCCTGATCAGGTATAAGATAAACAACTAAATCAAGGATAAAAGCTGCATGAGGTCACCCTGATCAGGTATAAGATAAACAACTAAATCAAGGATAAAAGCTGCATGAGGTCACCCTGATCAGGTATAAGATAAACAACTAAATCACGGATAAAAGCTGCATGAGGTCACCCTGATCAGGTATAAGATAAACAACTAAATCACGGATAAAAGCTGCATGAGGTCACCCTGATCAGGTATAAGATAAACAACTAAATCACGGATAAAAGCTGCATGAGGTCACCCTGATCAGGTATAAGATAAACAACTAAATCACGGATAAAAGCTGCATGAGGTCACCCTGATCAGGTATAAGATAAACAACTAAATCAAGGATAAAAGCTGCATGAGGTCACCCTGATCAGGTATAAGATAAACAACTAAATCAAGGATAAAAGCTGCATGAGGTCACCCTGATCAGGTATAAGATAAACAACTAAATCACGGATAAAAGCTGCATGAGGTCACTCTGATCAGGTATAAGATAAACAACTAAATCACGGATAAAAGCTGCATGAGGTCACCCTGATCAGGTATAAGATAAACAACTAAATCACGGATAAAAGCTGCATGAGGTCACCCTGATCAGGTATAAGATAAACAACTAAATCAAGGATAAAAGCTGCATGAGGTCACCCTGATCAGGTATAAGATAAACAACTAAATCAAGGATAAAAGCTGCATGAGGTCACCCTGATCAGGTACAAGATAAACAACTAAATCACGGATAAAAGCTGCATGAGGTCACCCTGATCAGGTATAAGATAAACAACTAAATCAAGGATAAAAGCTGCATGAGGTCACCGTGATCAGGTATAAGATAAACAACTAAATCACGGATAAAAGCTGCATGAGGTCACCGTGATCAGGTATAAGATAAACAACTAAATCAAGGATAAAAGCTGCATGAGGTCACCCTGATCAGGTATAAGATAAACAACTAAATCAAGGATAAAAGCTGCATGAGGTCACCCTGATCAGGTATAAGATAAACAACTAAATCAAGGATAAAAGCTGCATGAGGTCACCGTGATCAGGTATAAGATAAACAACTAAATCACGGATAAAAGCTGCATGAGGTCACCCTGATCAGGTATAAGATAAACAACTAAATCACGGATAAAAGCTGCATGAGGTCACCCTGATCAGGTATAAGATAAACAACTAAATCAAGGATAAAAGCTGCATGAGGTCACCCTGATCAGGTATAAGATAAACAACTAAATCAAGGATAAAAGCTGCATGAGGTCACCCTGATCAGGTATAAGATAAACAACTAAATCAAGGATAAAAGCTGCATGAGGTCACCCTTATCAGGTATAAGATAAACAACTAAATCAAGGATAAAAGCTGCATGAGGTCACCCTGATCAGGTATAAGATAAACAACTAAATCACGAATAAAAGCTGCATGAGGTCACCCTGATCAGGTATAAGATAAACAACTAAATCACGGATAAAAGCTGCATGAGGTCACCCTGATCAGGTATAAGATAAACAACTAAATCACGGATAAAAGCTGCATGAGGTCACCCTGATCAGGTATAAGATAAACAACTAAATCAAGGATAAAAGCTGCATGAGGTCACCCTGATCAGGTATAAGATAAACAACTAAATCACGGATAAAAGCTGCATGAGGTCACCCTGATCAGGTATAAGATAAACAACTAAATCAAGGATAAAAGCTGCATGAGGTCACCCTGATCAGGTATAAGATAAACAACTAAATCAAGGATAAAAGCTGCATGAGGTCACCGTGATCAGGTATAAGATAAACAACTAAATCACGGATAAAAGCTGCATGAGGTCACCCTGATCAGGTATAAGATAAACAACTAAATCACGGATAAAAGCTGCATGAGGTCACCCTGATCAGGTATAAGATAAACAACTAAATCAAGGATAAAAGCTGCATGAGGTCACCCTGATCAGGTATAAGATAAACAACTAAATCAAGGATAAAAGCTGCATGAGGTCACCCTGATCAGGTATAAGATAAACAACTAAATCAAGGATAAAAGCTGCATGAGGTCACCCTGATCAGGTATAAGATAAACAACTAAATCACGGATAAAAGCTGCATGAGGTCACCCTGATCAGGTATAAGATAAACAACTAAATCACGGATAAAAGCTGCATGAGGTCACCCTGATCAGGTATAAGATAAACAACTAAATCACGGATAAAAGCTGCATGAGGTCACCCTGATCAGGTATAAGATAAACAACTAAATCAAGGATAAAAGCTGCATGAGCTCACCCTGATCAGGTATAAGATAAACAACTAAATCAAGGATAAAAGCTGCATGATGTCACCGTGATCAGGTATAAGATAAACAACTAAATCAAGGATAAAAGCTGCATGAGGTCACCCTGATCAGGTATAAGATAAACAACTAAATCAAGGATAAAAGCTGCATGAGGTCACCCTGATCAGGTATAAGATAAACAACTAAATCAAGGATAAAAGCTGCATGAGGTCACCGTGATCAGGTATAAGATAAACAACTAAATCAAGGATAAAAGCTGCATGAGGTCACCCTGATCAGGTATAAGATAAACAACTAAATCACGGATAAAAGCTGCATGAGGTCACCCTGATCAGGTATAAGATAAACAACTAAATCAAGGATAAAAGCTGCATGAGGTCACCCTGATCAGGTATAAGATAAACAACTAAATCAAGGATAAAAGCTGCATGAGGTCACCCTGATCAGGTATAAGATAAACAACTAAATCAAGGATAAAAGCTGCATGAGGTCACCGTGATCAGGTATAAGATAAACAACTAAATCAAGGATAAAAGCTGCATGAGGTCACCCTGATCAGGTATAAGATAAACAACTAAATCACGGATAAAAGCTGCATGAGGTCACCCTGATCAGGTATAAGATAAACAACTAAATCAAGGATAAAAGCTGCATGAGGTCACCCTGATCAGGTATAAGATAAACAACTAAATCAAGGATAAAAGCTGCATGAGGTCACCCTGATCAGGTATAAGATAAACAACTAAATCAAGGATAAAAGCTGCATGAGGTCACGTGATCAGGTATAAGATAAAGAACTAAATCACGGATAAAAGCTGCATGAGGTCACCCTGATCAGGTATAAGATAAACAACTAAATCAAGGATAAAAGCTGCATGAGGTCACCCTGATCAGGTATAAGATAAAGAACTAAATCAAGGATAAAAGCTGCATGAGATCACCCTGATCAGGTATAAGATAAACAACTAAATCACGGATAAAAGCTGCATGAGGTCACCCTGATCAGGTATAAGATAAACAACTAAATCACGGATAAAAGCTGCATGAGTTCACCCTGATCAGGTATAAGATAAACAACTAAATCACGGATAAAAGCTGCATGAGGTCACCCTGATCAGGTATAAGATAAACAACTAAATCAAGGATAAAAGCTGCATGAGGTCACCCTGATCAGGTATAAGATAAACAACTAAATCAAGGATAAAAGCTGCATGAGGTCACCCTGATCAGGTATAAGATAAACAACTAAATCAAGGATAAAAGCTGCATGAGGTCACCCTGATCAGGTATAAGATAAACAACTAAATCAAGGATAAAAGCTGCATGAGGTCACCCTGATCAGGTATAAGATAAACAACTAAATCAAGGATAAAAGCTGCATGAGGTCACCCTGATCAGGTATAAGATAAACAACTAAATCAAGGATAAAAGCTGCATGAGGTCACCCTGATCAGGTATAAGATAAACAACTAAATCAAGGATAAAAGCTGCATGAGGTCACCCTGATCAGGTATAAGATAAACAACTAAATCAAGGATAAAAGCTGCATGAGGTCACCCTGATCAGGTATAAGATAAACAACTAAATCAAGGATAAAAGCTGCATGAGGTCACCCTGATCAGGTATAAGATAAACAACTAAATCAAGGATAAAAGCTGCATGAGGTCACCCTGATCAGGTATAAGATAAACAACTAAATCAAGGATAAAAGCTGCATGAGGTCACCCTGATCAGGTATAAGATAAACAACTAAATCAAGGATAAAAGCTGCATGAGGTCACCCTGATCAGGTATAAGATAAACAACTAAATCAAGGATAAAAGCTGCATGAGCTCACCCTGATCAGGTATAAGATAAACAACTAAATCAAGGATAAAAGCTGCATGATGTCACCCTGATCAGGTATAAGATAAACAACTAAATCAAGGATAAAAGCTGCATGAGGTCACCCTGATCAGGTATAAGATAAACAACTAAATCAAGGATAAAAGCTGCATGAGGTCACCCTGATCAGGTATAAGATAAACAACTAAATCAAGGATAAAAGCTGCATGAGGTCACCGTGATCAGGTATAAGATAAACAACTAAATCAAGGATAAAAGCTGCATGAGGTCACCCTGATCAGGTATAAGATAAACAACTAAATCACGGATAAAAGCTGCATGAGGTCACCCTGATCAGGTATAAGATAAACAACTAAATCAAGGATAAAAGCTGCATGAGGTCACCCTGATCAGGTATAAGATAAACAACTAAATCACGGATAAAAGCTGCATGAGGTCACCCTGATCAGGTATAAGATAAACAACTAAATCAAGGATAAAAGCTGCATGAGGTCACCCTGATCAGGTATAAGATAAACAACTAAATCAAGGATAAAAGCTGCATGAGGTCACGTGATCAGGTATAAGATAAAGAACTAAATCACGGATAAAAGCTGCACGAGGTCACCCTGATCAGGTATAAGATAAACAACTAAATCAAGGATAAAAGCTGCATGAGGTCACCCTGATCAGGTATAAGATAAAGAACTAAATCAAGGATAAAAGCTGCATGAGATCACCCTGATCAGGTATAAGATAAACAACTAAATCACGGATAAAAGCTGCATGAGGTCACCCTGATCAGGTATAAGATAAACAACTAAATCACGGATAAAAGCTGCATGAGTTCACCCTGATCAGGTATAAGATAAACAACTAAATCACGGATAAAAGCTGCATGAGGTCACCCTGATCAGGTATAAGATAAACAACTAAATCAAGGACAAAAGCTGCATGAGGTCACCCTGATCAGGTATAAGATAAACAACTAAATCAAGGATAAAAGCTGCATGAGGTCACCCTGATCAGGTATAAGATAAACAACTAAATCAAGGATAAAAGCTGCATGAGGTCACCCTGATCAGGTATAAGATAAACAACTAAATCAAGGATAAAAGCTGCATGAGGTCACCCTGATCAGGTATAAGATAAACAACTAAATCAAGGATAAAAGCTGCATGAGGTCACCCTGATCAGGTATAAGATAAACAACTAAATCAAGGATAAAAGCTGCATGAGGTCACCCTGATCAGGTATAAGATAAACAACTAAATCAAGGATAAAAGCTGCATGAGGTCACCCTGATCAGGTATAAGATAAACAACTAAATCAAGGATAAAAGCTGCATGAGGTCACCCTGATCAGGTATAAGATAAACAACTAAATCAAGGATAAAAGCTGCATGAGGTCACCCTGATCAGGTATAAGATAAACAACTAAATCAAGGATAAAAGCTGCATGAGGTCACCCTGATCAGGTATAAGATAAACAACTAAATCAAGGATAAAAGCTGCATGAGGTCACCCTGATCAGGTATAAGATAAACAACTAAATCAAGGATAAAAGCTGCATGAGGTCACCCTGATCAGGTATAAGATAAACAACTAAATCAAGGATAAAAGCTGCATGAGGTCACCCTGATCAGGTATAAGATAAACAACTAAATCAAGGATAAAAGCTGCATGAGGTCACCCTGATCAGGTATAAGATAAACAACTAAATCAAGGATAAAAGCTGCATGAGGTCACCCTGATCAGGTATAAGATAAACAACTAAATCAAGGATAAAAGCTGCATGAGGTCACCCTGATCAGGTATAAGATAAACAACTAAATCAAGGATAAAAGCTGCATGAGGTCACCCTGATCAGGTATAAGATAAACAACTAAATCAAGGATAAAAGCTGCATGAGGTCACCCTGATCAGGTATAAGATAAACAACTAAATCAAGGATAAAAGCTGCATGAGGTCACCCTGATCAGGTATAAGATAAACAACTAAATCACGGATAAAAGCTGCATGAGGTCACCCTGATCAGGTATAAGATAAACAACTAAATCAAGGATAAAAGCTGCATGAGGTCACCCTGATCAGGTATAAGATAAACAACTAAATCAAGGATAAAAGCTGCATGAGGTCACCCTGATCAGGTATAAGATAAACAACTAAATCAAGGATAAAAGCTGCATGAGGTCACCGTGATCAGGTATAAGATAAACAACTAAATCAAGGATAAAAGCTGCATGAGGTCACCCTGATCAGGTATAAGATAAACAACTAAATCAAGGATAAAAGCTGCATGAGGTCACCCTGATCAGGTATAAGATAAACAACTAAATCAAGGATAAAAGCTGCATGAGGTCACCCTGATCAGGTATAAGATAAACAACTAAATCAAGGATAAAAGCTGCATGAGGTCACCCTGATCAGGTATAAGATAAACAACTAAATCACGGATAAAAGCTGCATGAGGTCACCCTGATCAGGTATAAGATAAACAACTAAATCAAGGATAAAAGCTGCATGAGGTCACCCTGATCAGGTATAAGATAAACAACTAAATCAAGGATAAAAGCTGCATGAGGTCACCCTGATCAGGTATAAGATAAACAACTAAATCAAGGATAAAAGCTGCATGAGGTCACCCTGATCAGGTATAAGATAAACAACTAAATCAAGGATAAAAGCTGCATGAGGTCACCGTGATCAGGTATAAGATAAACAACTAAATCACGGATAAAAGCTGCATGAGGTCACCCTGATCAGGTATAAGATAAACAACTAAATCACGGATAAAAGCTGCATGAGGTCACCCTGATCAGGTATAAGATAAACAACTAAATCAAGGATAAAAGCTGCATGAGGTCACCCTGATCAGGTATAAGATAAACAACTAAATCACGGATAAAAGCTGCATGAGGTCACCCTGATCAGGTATAAGATAAACAACTAAATCAAGGATAAAAGCTGCATGAGGTCACCCTGATCAGGTATAAGATAAACAACTAAATCAAGGATAAAAGCTGCATGAGGTCACTGTGATCAGGTATAAGATAAACAACTAAATCACGGATAAAAGCTGCATGAGGTCACCCTGATCAGGTATAAGATAAACAACTAAATCAAGGATAAAAGCTGCATGAGGTCACCCTGATCAGGTATAAGATAAACAACTAAATCAAGGATAAAAGCTGCATGAGGTCACCCTGATCAGGTATAAGATAAACAACTAAATCAAGGATAAAAGCTGCATGAGGTCACCCTGATCAGGTATAAGATAAACAACTAAATCAAGGATAAAAGCTGCATGAGGTCACCCTGATCAGGTATAAGATAAACAACTAAATCAAGGATGAAAGCTGCATGAGGTCACCGTGATCAGGTATAAGATAAACAACTAAATCAAGGATAAAAGCTGCATGAGGTCACCGTGATCAGGTATAAGATAAACAACTAAATCAAGGATAAAAGCTGCATGATGTCACCGTGATCAGGTATAAGATAAACAACTAAATCAAGGATAAAAGCTGCATGAGGTCACCCTGATCAGGTATAAGATAAACAACTAAATCAAGGATAAAAGCTGCATGAGGTCACCCTGATCAGGTATAAGATAAACAACTAAATCAAGGATAAAAGCTGCATGATGTCACCGTGATCAGGTATAAGATAAACAACTAAATCAAGGATAAAAGCTGCATGAGGTCACCCTGATCAGGTATAAGATAAACAACTAAATCAAGGATAAAAGCTGCATGAGGTCACCCTGATCAGGTATAAGATAAACAACTAAATCAAGGATAAAAGCTGCATGATGTCACCGTGATCAGGTATAAGATAAACAACTAAATCAAGGATAAAAGCTGCATGAGGTCACCGTGATCAGGTATAAGATAAACAACTAAATCAAGGATAAAAGCTGCATGAGGTCACCGTGATCAGGTATAAGATAAACAACTAAATCACGGATAAAAGCTGCATGAGGTCACCCTGATCAGGTATAAGATAAACAACTAAATCAAGGATAAAAGCTGCATGAGGTCACCCTGATCAGGTATAAGATAAACAACTAAATCAAGGATAAAAGCTGCATGAGGTCACCCTGATCAGGTATAAGATAAACAACTAAATCAAGGATAAAAGCTGCATGAGGTCACCCTGATCAGGTATAAGATAAACAACTAAATCAAGGATAAAAGCTGCATGAGGTCACCCTGATCAGGTATAAGATAAACAACTAAATCAAGGATAAAAGCTGCATGAGGTCACCCTGATCAGGTATAAGATAAACAACTAAATCAAGGATGAAAGCTGCATGAGGTCACCGTGATCAGGTATAAGATAAACAACTAAATCAAGGATAAAAGCTGCATGAGGTCACCGTGATCAGGTATAAGATAAACAACTAAATCAAGGATAAAAGCTGCATGATGTCACCGTGATCAGGTATAAGATAAACAACTAAATCAAGGATAAAAGCTGCATGAGGTCACCCTGATCAGGTATAAGATAAACAACTAAATCAAGGATAAAAGCTGCATGAGGTCACCCTGATCAGGTATAAGATAAACAACTAAATCAAGGATAAAAGCTGCATGATGTCACCGTGATCAGGTATAAGATAAACAACTAAATCAAGGATAAAAGCTGCATGAGGTCACCCTGATCAGGTATAAGATAAACAACTAAATCAAGGATAAAAGCTGCATGAGGTCACCCTGATCAGGTATAAGATAAACAACTAAATCAAGGATAAAAGCTGCATGATGTCACCGTGATCAGGTATAAGATAAACAACTAAATCAAGGATAAAAGCTGCATGAGGTCACCGTGATCAGGTATAAGATAAACAACTAAATCAAGGATAAAAGCTGCATGAGGTCACCGTGATCAGGTATAAGATAAACAACTAAATCACGGATAAAAGCTGCATGAGGTCACCCTGATCAGGTATAAGATAAACAACTAAATCAAGGATAAAAGCTGCATGAGGTCACCCTGATCAGGTATAAGATAAACAACTAAATCAAGGATAAAAGCTGCATGATGTCACCGTGATCAGGTATAAGACAAACAACTAAATCAAGGATAAAAGCTGCATGAGGTCACCCTGATCAGGTATAAGATAAACAACTAAATCAAGGATAAAAGCTGCATGAGGTCACCCTGATCAGGTATAAGATAAACAACTAAATCAAGGATAAAAGCTGCATGAGGTCACCCTGATCAGGTATAAGATAAACAACTAAATCAAGGATAAAAGCTGCATGAGGTCACCCTGATCAGGTATAAGATAAACAACTAAATCAAGGAGAAAAGCTGCATGAGGTCACCGTGATCAGGTATAAGATAAACAACTAAATCAAGGATAAAAGCTGCATGAGGTCACCGTGATCAGGTATAAGACAAACAACTAAATCAAGGATAAAAGCTGCATGAGGTCACCCTGATCAGGTATAAGATAAACAACTAAATCAAGGATAAAAGCTGCATGAGGTCACCCTGATCAGGTATAAGATAAACAACTAAATCAAGGATAAAAGCTGCATGAGGTCACCCTGATCAGGTATAAGATAAACAACTAAATCAAGGATAAAAGCTGCATGAGGTCACCCTGATCAGGTATAAGATAAACAACTAAATCAAGGAGAAAAGCTGCATGAGGTCACCGTGATCAGGTATAAGATAAACAACTAAATCAAGGATAAAAGCTGCATGAGGTCACCCTGATCAGGTATAAGATAAACAACTAAATCAAGGATAAAAGCTGCATTAGGTCACCCTGATCAGGTATAAGATAAACAACTAAATCAAGGATAAAAGCTGCATGATGTCACCGTGATCAGGTATAAGATAAACAACTAAATCAAGGATAAAAGCTGCATGAGGTCACCCTGATCAGGTATAAGATAAACAACTAAATCAAGGATAAAAGCTGCATGAGGTCACCCTGATCAGGTATAAGATAAACAACTAAATCACGGATAAAAGCTGCATGAGGTCACCCTGATCAGGTATAAGATAAACAACTAAATCAAGGATAAAAGCTGCATGAGGTCACCGTGATCAGGTATAAGATAAACAACTAAATCAAGGATAAAAGCTGCATGAGGTCACCCTGATCAGGTATAAGATAAACAACTAAATCAAGGAGAAAAGCTGCATGAGGTCACCCTGATCAGGTATAAGATAAACAACTAAATCACGGATAAAAGCTGCATGAGGTCACCCTGATCAGGTATAAGATAAACAACTAAATCACGGATAAAAGCTGCATGAGGTCACCCTGATCAGGTATAAGATAAACAACTAAATCAAGGATAAAAGCTGCATGAGGTCACCGTGATCAGGTATAAGATAAACAACTAAATCAAGGATAAAAGCTGCATGAGGTCACCCTGATCAGGTATAAGATAAACAACTAAATCAAGGATAAAAGCTGCATGAGGTCACCGTGATCAGGTAAAAGATAAACAACTAAATCAAGGATAAAAGCTGCATGAGGTCACCCTGATCAGGTATAAGATAAACAACTAAATCAAGGATAAAAGCTGCATGAGGTCACCCTGATCAGGTATAAGATAAATAACTAAATCACGGATAAAAGCTGCATGAGGTCACCCTGATCAGGTATAAGATAAACAACTAAATCAAGGATAAAAGCTGCATGAGGTCACCCTGATCAGGTATAAGATAAACAACTAAATCAAGGATAAAAGCTGCATGAGGTCACCCTGATCAGGTATAAGATAAACAACTAAATCACGGATAAAAGCTGCATGAGGTCACCCTGATCAGGTATAAGATAAACAACTAAATCACGGATAAAAGCTGCATGAGGTCACCCTGATCAGGTATAAGATAAACAACTAAATCAAGGATAAAAGCTGCATGAGGTCACCCTGATCAGGTATAAGATAAACAACTAAATCACGGATAAAAGCTGCATGAGGTCACCCTGATCAGGTATAAGATAAACAACTAAATCAAGGATAAAAGCTGCATGAGGTCACCCTGATCAGGTATAAGATAAACAACTAAATCAAGGATAAAAGCTGCATGAGGTCACCGTGATCAGGTATAAGATAAACAACTAAATTTCGGATAAAAGCTGCATGAGGTCACCCTGATCAGGTATAAGATAAACAACTAAATCAAGGATAAAAGCTGCATGAGGTCACCCTGATCAGGTATAAGATAAACAACTAAATCAAGGATAAAAGCTGCATGAGGTCACCGTGATCAGGTATAAGATAAACAACTAAATCAAGGATAAAAGCTGCATGAGGTCACCGTGATCAGGTATAAGATAAACAACTAAATCAAGGATAAAAGCTGCATGATGTCACCCTGATCAGGTATAAGATAAACAACTAAATCAAGGATAAAAGCTGCATGATGTCACCGTGATCAGGTTTTAAGATAAACAACTAAATCAAGGATAAAAGCTGCATGAGGTCACCCTGATCAGGTATAAGATAAACAACTAAATCAAGGATAAAAGCTGCATGAGGTCACCCTGATCAGGTATAAGATAAACAACTAAATCAAGGATAAAAGCTGCATGAGGTCACCGTGATCAGGTATAAGATAAACAACTAAATCAAGGATAAAAGCTGCATGAGGTCACCCTGATCAGGTATAAGATAAACAACTAAATCAAGGATAAAAGCTGCATGAGGTCACCCTGATCAGGTATAAGATAAACAACTAAATCAAGGATAAAAGCTGCATGATGTCACCGTGATCAGGTATAAGATAAACAACTAAATCAAGGATAAAAGCTGCATGAGGTCACCCTGATCAGGTATAAGATAAACAACTAAATCAAGGATAAAAGCTGCATGAGGTCACCCTGATCAGGTATAAGATAAACAACTAAATCAAGGATAAAAGCTGCATGAGGTCACCCTGATCAGGTATAAGATAAACAACTAAATCAAGGATAAAAGCTGCATGAGGTCACCCTGATCAGGTATAAGATAAACAACTAAATCAAGGATAAAAGCTGCATGAGGTCACCGTGATCAGGTATAAGATAAACAACTAAATCAAGGATAAAAGCTGCATGAGGTCACCCTGATCAGGTATAAGATAAACAACTAAATCAAGGATAAAAGCTGCATGAGGTCACCCTGATCAGGTATAAGATAAACAACTAAATCAAGGATAAAAGCTGCATGAGGTCACCCTGATCAGGTATAAGATAAACAACTAAATCAAGGATAAAAGCTGCATGATGTCACCGTGATCAGGTATAAGATAAACAACTAAATCAAGGATAAAGGCTGCATGAGGTCACCCTGATCAGGTATAAGATAAACAACTAAATCAAGGATAAAAGCTGCATGAGGTCACCCTGATCAGGTATAAGATAAACAACTAAATCACGGATAAAAGCTGCATGAGGTCACCCTGATCAGGTATAAGATAAACAACTAAATCAAGGATAAAAGCTGCATGAGGTCACCGTGATCAGGTATAAGATAAACAACTAAATCAAGGATAAAAGCTGCATGAGGTCACCCTGATCAGGTATAAGATAAACAACTAAATCAAGGATAAAAGCTGCATGAGGTCACCGTGATCAGGTAAAAGATAAACAACTAAATCAAGGATAAAAGCTGCATGAGGTCACCCTGATCAGGTATAAGATAAACAACTAAATCAAGGATAAAAGCTGCACGAGGTCACCCTGATCAGGTATAAGATAAATAACTAAATCACGGATAAAAGCTGCATGAGGTCACCCTGATCAGGTATAAGATAAACAACTAAATCAAGGATAAAAGCTGCATGAGGTCACCGTGATCAGGTATAAGATAAACAACTAAATCAAGGATAAAAGCTGCATGAGGTCACCGTGATCAGGTATAAGATAAACAACTAAATCAAGGATAAAAGCTGCATGAGGTCACCCTGATCAGGTATAAGATAAACAACTAAATCAAGGATAAAAGCTGCATGAGGTCACCCTGATCAGGTATAAGATAAACAACTAAATCAAGGATAAAAGCTGCATGAGGTCACCCTGATCAGGTATAAGATAAACAACTAAATCACGGATAAAAGCTGCATGAGGTCACCCTGATCAGGTATAAGATAAACAACTAAATCAAGGATAAAAGCTGCATGAGGTCACCCTGATCAGGTATAAGATAAACAACTAAATCAAGGATAAAAGCTGCATGAGGTCACCCTGATCAGGTATAAGATAAACAACTAAATCAAGGATAAAAGCTGCATGAGGTCACCCTGATCAGGTATAAGATAAACAACTAAATCAAGGATAAAAGCTGCATGAGGTCACCGTGATCAGGTATAAGATAAACAACTAAATCACGGATAAAAGCTGCATGAGGTCACCCTGATCAGGTATAAGATAAACAACTAAATCACGGATAAAAGCTGCATGAGGTCACCCTGATCAGGTATAAGATAAACAACTAAATCAAGGATAAAAGCTGCATGAGGTCACCCTGATCAGGTATAAGATAAACAACTAAATCACGGATAAAAGCTGCATGAGGTCACCCTGATCAGGTATAAGATAAACAACTAAATCAAGGATAAAAGCTGCATGAGGTCACCCTGATCAGGTATAAGATAAACAACTAAATCAAGGATAAAAGCTGCATGAGGTCACCGTGATCAGGTATAAGATAAACAACTAAATCACGGATAAAAGCTGCATGAGGTCACCCTGATCAGGTATAAGATAAACAACTAAATCAAGGATAAAAGCTGCATGAGGTCACCCTGATCAGGTATAAGATAAACAACTAAATCAAGGATAAAAGCTGCATGAGGTCACCGTGATCAGGTATAAGATAAACAACTAAATCAAGGATAAAAGCTGCATGAGGTCACCGTGATCAGGTATAAGATAAACAACTAAATCAAGGATAAAAGCTGCATGATGTCACCGTGATCAGGTATAAGATAAACAACTAAATCAAGGATAAAAGCTGCATGAGGTCACCCTGATCAGGTATAAGATAAACAACTAAATCAAGGATAAAAGCTGCATGAGGTCACCCTGATCAGGTATAAGATAAACAACTAAATCAAGGATAAAAGCTGCATGAGGTCACCGTGATCAGGTATAAGATAAACAACTAAATCAAGGATAAAAGCTGCATGAGGTCACCCTGATCAGGTATAAGATAAACAACTAAATCAAGGATAAAAGCTGCATGAGGTCACCCTGATCAGGTATAAGATAAACAACTAAATCAAGGATAAAAGCTGCATGATGTCACTGTGATCAGGTATAAGATAAACAACTAAATCAAGGATAAAAGCTGCATGAGGTCACCGTGATCAGGTATAAGATAAACAACTAAATCAAGGATAAAAGCTGCATGATGTCACCGTGATCAGGTATAAGATAAACAACTAAATCAAGGATAAAAGCTGCATGAGGTCACCCTGATCAGGTATAAGATAAACAACTAAATCAAGGATAAAAGCTGCATGAGGTCACCGTGATCAGGTATAAGATAAGCAACTAAATCAAGGATAAAAGCTGCATGAGGTCACCCTGATCAGGTATAAGATAAACAACTAAATCAAGGATAAAAGCTGCATGAGGTCACCCTGATCAGGTATAAGATAAACAACTAAATCAAGGATAAAAGCTGCATGAGGTCACCGTGATCAGGTATAAGATATACAACTAAATCACGGATAAGAGCTGCATGAGGTCACCCTGATCAGGTATAAGATAAACAACTAAATCAAGGATAAAAGCTGCATGAGGTCACCCTGATCAGGTATAAGATAAACAACTAAATCAAGGATAAAAGCTGCATGATGTCACCGTGATCAGGTATAAGACAAACAACTAAATCAAGGATAAAAGCTGCATGAGGTCACCCTGATCAGGTATAAGATAAACAACTAAATCAAGGATAAAAGCTGCATGAGGTCACCCTGATCAGGTATAAGATAAACAACTAAATCAAGGATAAAAGCTGCATGAGGTCACCCTGATCAGGTATAAGATAAACAACTAAATCACGGATAAAAGCTGCATGAGGTCACCCTGATCAGGTATAAGATAAACAACTAAATCACGGATAAAAGCTGCATGAGGTCACCCTGATCAGGTATAAGATAAACAACTAAATCAAGGATAAAAGCTGCATGAGGTCACCGTGATCAGGTATAAGATAAACAACTAAATCAAGGATAAATGCTGCATGAGGTCACCCTGATCAGGTATAAGATAAACAACTAAATCAAGGATAAAAGCTGCATGAGGTCACCCTGATCAGGTATAAGATAAACAACTAAATCACGGATAAAAGCTGCATGAGGTCACCCTGATCAGGTATAAGATAAACAACTAAATCAAGGATAAAAGCTGCATGAGGTCACCCTGATCAGGTATAAGATAAACAACTAAATCAAGGATAAAAGCTGCATGAGGTCACCCTGATCAGGTATAAGATAAACAACTAAATCACGGATAAAAGCTGCATGAGGTCACCCTGATCAGGTATAAGATAAACAACTAAATCAAGGATAAAAGCTGCATGAGGTCACCCTGATCAGGTATAAGATAAACAACTAAATCAAGGATAAAAGCTGCATGAGGTCACCCTGATCAGGTATAAGATAAACAACTAAATCAAGGATAAAAGCTGCATGAGGTCACCCTGATCAGGTATAAGATAAACAACTAAATCAAGGATAAAAGCTGCATGAGGTCACCCTGATCAGGTATAAGATAAACAACTAAATCACGGATAAAAGCTGCATGAGGTCACACTGATCAGGTATAAGATAAACAACTAAATCACGGATAAAAGCTGCATGAGGTCACCCTGATCAGGTATAAGATAAACAACTAAATCAAGGATAAAAGCTGCATGAGGTCACCCTGATCAGGTATAAGATAAACAACTAAATCACGGATAAAAGTTGCATGAGGTCACCCTGATCAGGTATAAGATAAACAACTAAATCACGGATAAAAGCTGCATGAGGTCACCCTGATCAGGTATAAGATAAACAACTAAATCACGGATAAAAGCTGCATGAGGTCACCCTGATCAGGTATAAGATAAACAACTAAATCAAGGATAAAAGCTGCATGAGGTCACCCTGATCAGGTATAAGATAAACAACTAAATCACGGATAAAAGCTGCATGAGGTCACCCTGATCAGGTATAAGATAAACAACTAAATCAAGGATAAAAGCTGCATGAGGTCACCGTGATCAGGTATAAGATAAACAACTAAATCAAGGCTAAAAGCTGCATGAGGTCACCCTGATCAGGTATAAGATAAACAACTAAATCAAGGATAAAAGCTGCATGAGGTCACCGTGATCAGGTATAAGATAAACAACTAAATCAAGGATAAAAGCTGCATGAGGTCACCTTGATCAGGTATAAGATAAACAACTAAATCAAGGATAAAAGCTGCATGAGGTCACCCTGATCAGGTATAAGATAAACAACTAAATCAAGGATAAAAGCTGCATGAGGTCACCCTGATCAGGTATAAGATAAACAACTAAATCACGGATAAAAGCTGCATGAGGTCACCCTGATCAGGTATAAGATAAACAACTAAATCAAGGATAAAAGCTGCATGAGGTCACCGTGATCAGGTATAAGATAAACAACTAAATCAAGGATAAAAGCTGCATGAGGTCACCCTGATCAGGTATAAGATAAACAACTAAATCAAGGATAAAAGCTGCATGAGGTCACCCTGATCAGGTATAAGATAAACAACTAAATCAAGGATAAAAGCTGCATGAGGTCACCCTGATCAGGTATAAGATAAACAACTAAATCAAGGATTAAAGCTGCATGAGGTCACCCTGATCAGGTATAAGATAAACAACTAAATCAAGGATAAAAGCTGCATGAGGTCACCCTGATCATGTATAAGATAAACAACTAAATCAAGGATAAAAGCTGCATGAGGTCACCCTGATCAGGTATAAGATAAACAACTAAATCACGGATAAAAGCTGCATGAGGTCACCCTGATCAGGTATAAGATAAACAACTAAATCAAGGATAAAAGCTGCATGAGGTCACCCTGATCAGGTATAAGATAAACAACTAAATCAAGGATAAAAGCTGCATGAGGTCACCCTGATCAGGTATAAGATAAACAACTAAATCAAGGATAAAAGCTGCATGAGGTCACCGTGATCAGGTATAAGATAAACAACTAAATCAAGGATAAAAGCTGCATGAGGTCACCCTGATCAGGTATAAGATAAACAACTAAATCAAGGATAAAAGCTGCATGAGGTCACCGTGATCAGGTATAAGATAAACAACTAAATCAAGGATAAAAGCTGCATGAGGTCACCCTGATCAGGTATAAGATAAACAACTAAATCACGGATAAAAGCTGCATGAGGTCACCCTGATCAGGTATAAGATAAACAACTAAATCACGGATAAAAGCTGCATGAGGTCACCCTGATCAGGTATAAGATAAACAACTAAATCACGGATAAAAGCTGCATGAGGTCACCCTGATCAGGTATAAGATAAACAACTAAATCAAGGATAAAAGCTGCATGAGGTCACCCTGATCAGGTATAAGATAAACAACTAAATCACGGATAAAAGCTGCATGAGGTCACCCTGATCAGGTATAAGATAAACAACTAAATCAAGGATAAAAGCTGCATGAGGTCACCGTGATCAGGTATAAGATAAACAACTAAATCAAGGATAAAAGCTGCATGAGGTCACCCTGATCAGGTATAAGATAAACAACTAAATCAAGGATAAAAGCTGCATGAGGTCACCCTGATCAGGTATAAGATAAACAACTAAATCAAGGATAAAAGCTGCATGAGGTCACCCTGATCAGGTATAAGATAAACAACTAAATCACGGATAAAAGCTGCATGAGGTCACCCTGATCAGGTATAAGATAAACAACTAAATCAAGGATAAAAGCTGCATGAGGTCACCGTGATCAGGTATAAGATAAACAACTAAATCAAGGATAAAAGCTGCATGAGGTCACCCTGATCAGGTATAAGATAAACAACTAAATCAAGGATAAAAGCTGCATGAGGTCACCCTGATCAGGTATAAGATAAACAACTAAATCACGGATAAAAGCTGCATGAGGTCACCCTGATCAGGTATAAGATAAATAACTAAATCACGGATAAAAGCTGCATGAGGTCACCCTGATCAGGTATAAGATAAACAACTAAATCAAGGATAAAAGCTGCATGAGGTCACCCTGATCAGGTATAAGATAAACAACTAAATCAAGGATAAAAGCTGCATGAGGTCACCCTGATCAGGTATAAGATAAACAACTAAATCACGGATAAAAGCTGCATGAGGTCACCCTGATCAGGTATAAGATAAACAACTAAATCACGGATAAAAGCTGCATGAGGTCACCCTGATCAGGTATAAGATAAACAACTAAATCAAGGATAAAAGCTGCATGAGGTCACCCTGATCAGGTATAAGATAAACAACTAAATCACGGATAAAAGCTGCATGAGGTCACCCTGATCAGGTATAAGATAAACAACTAAATCAAGGATAAAAGCTGCATGAGGTCACCCTGATCAGGTATAAGATAAACAACTAAATCAAGGATAAAAGCTGCATGAGGTCACCGTGATCAGGTATAAGATAAACAACTAAATTTCGGATAAAAGCTGCATGAGGTCACCCTGATCAGGTATAAGATAAACAACTAAATCAAGGATAAAAGCTGCATGAGGTCACCCTGATCAGGTATAAGATAAACAACTAAATCAAGGATAAAAGCTGCATGAGGTCACCGTGATCAGGTATAAGATAAACAACTAAATCAAGGATAAAAGCTGCATGAGGTCACCGTGATCAGGTATAAGATAAACAACTAAATCAAGGATAAAAGCTGCATGATGTCACCCTGATCAGGTATAAGATAAACAACTAAATCAAGGATAAAAGCTGCATGATGTCACCGTGATCAGGTTTTAAGATAAACAACTAAATCAAGGATAAAAGCTGCATGAGGTCACCCTGATCAGGTATAAGATAAACAACTAAATCAAGGATAAAAGCTGCATGAGGTCACCCTGATCAGGTATAAGATAAACAACTAAATCAAGGATAAAAGCTGCATGAGGTCACCGTGATCAGGTATAAGATAAACAACTAAATCAAGGATAAAAGCTGCATGAGGTCACCCTGATCAGGTATAAGATAAACAACTAAATCAAGGATAAAAGCTGCATGAGGTCACCCTGATCAGGTATAAGATAAACAACTAAATCAAGGATAAAAGCTGCATGATGTCACCGTGATCAGGTATAAGATAAACAACTAAATCAAGGATAAAAGTTGCATGAGGTCACCCTGATCAGGTATAAGATAAACAACTAAATCAAGGATAAAAGCTGCATGAGGTCACCCTGATCAGGTATAAGATAAACAACTAAATCAAGGATAAAAGCTGCATGAGGTCACCCTGATCAGGTATAAGATAAACAACTAAATCAAGGATAAAAGCTGCATGAGGTCACCCTGATCAGGTATAAGATAAACAACTAAATCAAGGATAAAAGCTGCATGAGGTCACCCTGATCAGGTATAAGATAAACAACTAAATCACGGATAAAAGCTGCATGAGGTCACCCTGATCAGGTATAAGATAAACAACTAAATCACGGATAAAAGCTGCATGAGGTCACCCTGATTAGGTATAAGATAAACAACTAAATCACGGATAAAAGCTGCATGAGGTCACCCTGATCAGGTATAAGATAAACAACTAAATCACGGATAAAAGCTGCATGAGGTCACCCTGATCAGGTATAAGATAAACAACTAAATCAAGGATAAAAGCTGCATGAGGCCACCGTGATCAGGTATAAGATAAACAACTAAATCAAGGTTAAAAGCTGCATGAGGTCACCCTGATCAGGTATAAGATAAACAACTAAATCAAGGATAAAAGCTGCATGAGGTCACCCTGATCAGGTATAAGATAAACAACTAAATCAAGGATAAAAGCTGCATGAGGTCACCCTGATCAGGTATAAGATAAACAACTAAATCAAGGATAAAAGCTGCATGAGGTCACCCTGATCAGGTATAAGATAAACAACTAAATCAAGGATAAAAGCTGCATGAGGTCACCCTGATCAGGTATAAGATAAACAACTAAATCAAGGATAAAAGCTGCATGAGGTCACCCTGATCAGGTATAAGATAAACAACTAAATCAAGGATAAAAGCTGCATGAGGTCACCCTGATCAGGTATAAGATAAACAACTAAATCAAGGATAAAAGCTGCATGAGGTCACCGTGATCAGGTATAAGATAAACAACTAAATCAAGGATAAAAGCTGCATGAGGTCACCCTGATCAGGTATAAGATAAACAACTAAATCAAGGATAAAAGCTGCATGAGGTCACCCTGATCAGGTATAAGATAAACAACTAAATCACGGATAAAAGCTGCATGAGGTCACCCTGATCAGGTATAAGATAAACAACTAAATCAAGGATAAAAGCTGCATGAGGTCACCCTGATCAGGTATAAGATAAACAACTAAATCAAGGATAAAAGCTGCATGAGGTCACCCTGATCAGGTATAAGATAAACAACTAAATCAAGGATAAAAGCTGCATGAGGTCACCCTGATCAGGTATAAGATAAACAACTAAATCAAGGATAAAAGCTGCATGAGGTCACCCTGATCAGGTATAAGATAAACAACTAAATCAAGGATAAAAGCTGCATGAGGTCACCGTGATCAGGTATAAGATAAACAACTAAATCAAGGATAAAAGCTGCATGAGGTCACCCTGATCAGGTATAAGATAAACAACTAAATCAAGGATAAAAGCTGCATGAGGTCACCCTGATCAGGTATAAGATAAACAACTAAATCAAGGATAAAAGCTGCATGAGGTCACCCTGATCAGGTATAAGATAAACAACTAAATCAAGGATAAAAGCTGCATGAGGTCACCCTGATCAGGTATAAGATAAACAACTAAATCAAGGATAAAAGCTGCATGAGGTCACCCTGATCAGGTATAAGATAAACAACTAAATCAAGGATAAAAGCTGCATGAGGTCACCCTGATCAGGTATAAGATAAACAACTAAATCAAGGATAAAAGCTGCATGAGGTCACCCTGATCAGGTATAAGATAAACAACTAAATCAAGGATAAAAGCTGCATGAGGTCACCCTGATCAGGTATAAGATAAACAACTAAATCAAGGATAAAAGCTGCATGAGGTCACCCTGATCAGGTATAAGATAAACAACTAAATCACGGATAAAAGCTGCATGAGGTCACCCTGATCAGGTATAAGATAAACAACTAAATCAAGGATAAAAGCTGCATGAGGTCACCCTGATCAGGTATAAGATAAACAACTAAATCAAGGATAAAAGCTGCATGAGGTCACCCTGATCAGGTATAAGATAAACAACTAAATCAAGGATAAAAGCTGCATGAGGTCACCCTGATCAGGTATAAGATAAACAACTAAATCAAGGATAAAAGCTGCATGAGGTCACCCTGATCACGTATAAGATAAACAACTAAATCAAGGATAAAAGCTGCATGAGGTCACCCTGATCAGGTATAAGATAAACAACTAAATCACGGATAAAAGCTGCATGAGGTCACCCTGATCAGGTATAAGATAAACAACTAAATCAAGGATAAAAGCTGCATGAGGTCACCCTGATCAGGTATAAGATAAACAACTAAATCAAGGATAAAAGCTGCATGAGGTCACCCTGATCAGGTATAAGATAAACAACTAAATCAAGGATAAAAGCTGCATGAGGTCACCCTGATCAGGTATAAGATAAACAACTAAATCAAGGATAAAAGCTGCATGAGGTCACCCTGATCAGGTATAAGATAAACAACTAAATCAAGGATAAAAGCTGCATGAGGTCACCCTGATCAGGTATAAGATAAACAACTAAATCACGGATAAAAGCTGCATGAGGTCACCCTGATCAGGTATAAGATAAACAACTAAATCAAGGATAAAAGCTGCATGAGGTCACCCTGATCAGGTATAAGATAAACAACTAAATCAAGGATAAAAGCTGCATGAGGTCACCCTGATCAGGTATAAGATAAACAACTAAATCAAGGATAAAAGCTGCATGAGGTCACCCTGATCAGGTATAAGATAAACAACTAAATCAAGGATAAAAGCTGCATGAGGTCACCCTGATCAGGTATAAGATAAACAACTAAATCAAGGATAAAAGCTGCATGAGGTCACCCTGATCAGGTATAAGATAAACAACTAAATCAAGGATAAAAGCTGCATGAGGTCACCCTGATCAGGTATAAGATAAACAACTAAATCACGGATAAAAGCTGCATGAGGTCACCGTGATCAGGTATAAGATAAACAACTAAATCAAGGATAAAAGCTGCATGAGGTCACCCTGATCAGGTATAAGATAAACAACTAAATCACGGATAAAAGCTGCGTGAGGTCACCCTGATCAGGTATAAGATAAACAACTAAATCAAGGATAAAAGCTGCATGAGGTCACCCTGATCAGGTATAAGATAAACAACTAAATCACGGATAAAAGCTGCATGAGGTCACCCTGATCAGGTATAAGATAAACAACTAAATCAAGGATAAAAGCTGCATGAGGTCACCCTGATCAGGTATAAGATAAACAACTAAATCAAGGATAAAAGCTGCATGAGGTCACCCTGATCAGGTATAAGATAAACAACTAAATCAAGGATAAAAGCTGCATGAGGTCACCCTGATCAGGTATAAGATAAACAACTAAATCAAGGATAAAAGCTGCATGAGGTCACCGTGATCAGGTATAAGATAAACAACTAAATCAAGGATAAAAGCTGCATGAGGTCACCCTGATCAGGTATAAGATAAACAACTAAATCAAGGATAAAAGCTGCATGAGGTCACCCTGATCAGGTATAAGATAAACAACTAAATCAAGGATAAAAGCTGCATGAGGTCACCCTGATCAGGTATAAGATAAACAACTAAATCAAGGATAAAAGCTGCATGAGGTCACCCTGATCAGGTATAAGATAAACAACTAAATCAAGGATAAAAGCTGCATGAGGTCACCCTGATCAGGTATAAGATAAACAACTAAATCAAGGATAAAAGCTGCATGAGGTCACCCTGATCAGATATAAGATAAACAACTAAATCAAGGATAAAAGCTGCATGAGGTCACCGTGATCAGGTATAAGATAAACAACTAAATCAAGGATAAAAGCTGCATGAGGTCACCCTGATCAGGTATAAGATAAACAACTAAATCACGGATAAAAGCTGCATGAGGTCACCCTGATCAGGTATAAGATAAACAACTAAATCAAGGATAAAAGCTGCATGATGTCACCCTGATCAGGTATAAGATAAACAACTAAATCAAGGATAAAAGCTGCATGAGGTCACCCTGATCAGGTATAAGATAAACAACTAAATCAAGGATAAAAGCTGCATGAGGTCACCGTGATCAGGTATAAGATAAACAACTAAATCAAGGATAAAAGCTGCATGATGTCACCCTGATCAGGTATAAGATAAACAACTAAATCAAGGATAAAAGCTGCATGATGTCACCCTGATCAGGTATAAGATAAACAACTAAATCAAGGATAAAAGCTGCATGATGTCACCCTGATCAGGTATAAGATAAACAACTAAATCACGGATAAAAGCTGCATGATGTCACCCTGATCAGGTATAAGATAAACAACTAAATCAAGGATAAAAGCTGCATGAGGTCACCCTGATCAGGTATAAGATAAACAACTAAATCAAGGATAAAAGCTGCATGAGGTCACCCTGATCAGGTATAAGATAAACAACTAAATCAAGGATAAAAGCTGCATGAGGTCACCCTGATCAGGTATAAGATAAACAACTAAATCAAGGATAAAAGCTGCATGAGGTCACCCTGATCAGGTATAAGATAAACAACTAAATCAAGGATAAAAGCTGCATGAGGTCACCCTGATCAGGTATAAGATAAACAACTAAATCAAGGATAAAAGCTGCATGAGGTCACCCTGATCAGGTATAAGATAAACAACTAAATCACGGATAAAAGCTGCATGAGGTCACCCTGATCAGGTATAAGATAAACAACTAAATCAAGGATAAAAGCTGCATGATGTCACCCTGATCAGGTATAAGATAAACAACTAAATCACGGATAAAAGCTGCATGATGTCACCCTGATCAGGTATAAGATAAACAACTAAATCAAGGATAAAAGCTGCATGAGGTCACCCTGATCAGGTATAAGATAAACAACTAAATCAAGGATAAAAGCTGCATGAGGTCACCCTGATCAGGTATAAGATAAACAACTAAATCACGGATAAAAGCTGCATGAGGTCACCCTGATCAGGTATAAGATAAACAACTAAATCAAGGATAAAAGCTGCATGAGGTCACCCTGATCAGGTATAAGATAAACAACTAAATCACGGATAAAAGCTGCATGAGGTCACCCTGATCAGGTATAAGATAAACAACTAAATCAAGGATAAAAGCTGCATGAGGTCACCCTGATCAGGTATAAGATAAACAACTAAATCAAGGATAAAAGCTGCATGAGGTCGCCCTGATCAGGTATAAGATAAACAACTAAATCAAGGATAAAAGCTGCATGAGGTCGCCCTGATCAGGTATAAGATAAACAACTAAATCAAGGATAAAAGCTGCATGAGGTCACCCTGATCAGGTATAAGATAAACAACTAAATCAAGGATAAAAGCTGCATGAGGTCACCCTGATCAGGTATAAGATAAACAACTAAATCACGGATAAAAGCTGCATGAGGTCACCCTGATCAGGTATAAGATAAACAACTAAATCAAGGATAAAAGCTGCATGAGGTCACCCTGATCAGGTATAAGATAAACAACTAAATCAAGGATAAAAGCTGCATGAGGTCACCCTGATCAGGTATAAGATAAACAACTAAATCAAGGATAAAAGCTGCATGAGGTCACCCTGATCAGGTATAAGATAAACAACTAAATCAAGGATAAAAGCTGCATGAGGTCACCCTGATCAGGTATAAGATAAACAACTAAATCAAGGATAAAAGCTGCATGAGGTCACCCTGATCAGGTATAAGATAAACAACTAAATCAAGGATAAAAGCTGCATGAGGTCACCCTGATCAGGTATAAGATAAACAACTAAATCAAGGATAAAAGCTGCATGAGGTCACCGTGATCAGGTATAAGATAAACAACTAAATCAAGGATAAAAGCTGCATGAGGTCACCCTGATCAGGTATAAGATAAACAACTAAATCAAGGATAAAAGCTGCATGAGGTCACCCTGATCAGGTATAAGATAAACAACTAAATCACGGATAAAAGCTGCATGAGGTCACCCTGATCAGGTATAAGATAAACAACTAAATCAAGGATAAAAGCTGCATGAGGCCACCGTGATCAGGTATAAAATAAACAACTAAATCAAGGTTAAAAGCTGCATGAGGTCACCCTGATCAGGTATAAGATAAACAACTAAATCAAGGATAAAAGCTGCATGATGTCACCCTGATCAGGTATAAGATAAACAACTAAATCAAGGATAAAAGCTGCATGAGGTCACCCTGATCAGGTATAAGATAAACAACTAAATCAAGGATAAAAGCTGCATGAGGTCACCGTGATCAGGTATAAGATAAACAACTAAATCAAGGATAAAAGCTGCATGAGGTCACCCTGATCAGGTATAAGATAAACAACTAAATCAAGGATAAAAGCTGCATGAGGTCACCCTGATCAGGTATAAGATAAACAACTAAATCAAGGATAAAAGCTGCATGAGGTCACCCTGATCAGGTATAAGATAAACAACTAAATCAAGGATAAAAGCTGCATGAGGTCACCCTGATCAGGTATAAGATAAACAACTAAATCAAGGATAAAAGCTGCATGAGGTCACCCTGATCAGGTATAAGATAAACAACTAAATCAAGGATAAAAGCTGCATGAGGTCACCCTGATCAGGTATAAGATAAACAACTAAATCAAGGATAAAAGCTGCATGAGGTCACCCTGATCAGGTATAAGATAAACAACTAAATCAAGGATAAAAGCTGCATGAGGTCACCCTGATCAGGTATAAGATAAACAACTAAATCAAGGATAAAAGCTGCATGAGGTCACCCTGATCAGGTATAAGATAAACAACTAAATCAAGGATAAAAGCTGCATGAGGTCACCCTGATCAGGTATAAGATAAACAACTAAATCAAGGATAAAAGCTGCATGAGGTCACCCTGATCAGGTATAAGATAAACAACTAAATCAAGGATAAAAGCTGCATGAGGTCACCGTGATCAGGTATAAGATAAACAACTAAATCAAGGATAAAAGCTGCATGAGGTCACCCTGATCAGGTATAAGATAAACAACTAAATCACGGATAAAAGCTGCATGAGGTCACCCTGATCAGGTATAAGATAAACAACTAAATCAAGGATAAAAGCTGCATGAGGTCACCCTGATCAGGTATAAGATAAACAACTAAATCAAGGATAAAAGCTGCATGAGGTCACCCTGATCAGGTATAAGATAAACAACTAAATCACGGATAAAAGCTGCATGAGGTCACCCTGATCAGGTATAAGATAAACAACTAAATCACGGATAAAAGCTGCATGATGTCACCGTGATCAGGTATAAGATAAACAACTAAATCACGGCATAGATCACAAAAATGGTTTAAAACTATACCTGCTGTTCAACCTAACCCTAACCCCAACCCTAACCCTAACCCTAACCCTAACCTAACCCTAACCCTAACCTAACCCTAACCCTAACCCTAACCCTAACCCTAACCTAACCCTAACCCCTAACCCCTAACCCCTAACCCTAACCCTAACCCTAACCCTAACCCCTAACCCCTAACCCTAACCCTAACCCTAACCCTAACCCTAACCCTAACCCTTATTCCATCAGCGGTTTAAAACTAGTAAGAGAGATTGACTCAGTATTGGTCTACAGCCCCCAAATGGAAGCCCATTCCTTGTGCAGCTCCTTCCGGTAGTATTCATAGTATTCTTCTGGGCCTGAGTAGAAGGCAGTGTAATTTGGGCTTTTCCGGTAGTATTCATACACCGTGACATATTTCACGTTTTACTTTTGTTACAGCCTGAATTCAAAAACGGATTAAATACATGTTTTTTTTCCCCCTCACCCATCTATACACAATAGCCCATAATGACAAGGTTAATGTGTGTTTTTAGAATATTTTGCAAATGTACTATAAATGAAATACAGAAATACTGTATCGAATGAGTCAATGCTTTGTAGCTATGGTGGTGATTACAGCTTTGAGTCGTCTTCAGTATTTCTGTAAAGGCTTTGAGTCGTCTTCAGTATGTCTGTAAAGGCTTTGAGTCGTCTTCAGTATGTCTGTAACAGCTTTGAGTCGTTTTCAGTATGTCTGTAAAGGCTTTGAGTCGTCTTCAGTATGTCTGTAAAGGCATTGAGTCGTCTTCAGCATGTCTGTAAAGGCTTTGAGTCATCTTCAGTATGTCTGTAAAGGCTTTGAGTCATCTTCAGTATGTCTGTAAAGGCTTTGAGTCGTCTTCAGTATGTCTGTATCGGCTTTGAGTCGTCTTCAGTATGCCTGGATCAGCTTTGAGTCATCTTCAGTATGTCTGTAAAGGCTTTGAGTCGTCTTCAGTATGTCTGTAACAGCTTTGAGTCGTCTTCAGTATGTCTGGATCATCTTTGAGTCGTCTTCAGTATGTCTGGATCAGCTTTGCAGATCTGGATTTCGGGATTTTCTCCCATTCTACCTTGCAGATTTTCTCAAGCTCTATTAAGTTAGATGGGGAGCGGTGAACAGCAATCTTCAAGTCTTTGCACAGATTTTAAATTGGATTCAAGTCTGGGCCACTGTGGCTGGCTGGGCCACTCAATGACTTTCACATTTTGTTCTGAAGGCCATTCCAGCGTTGCTTTGAAACTTCGTCCCCAGTATAAGGTCGTTTGCACTCTGAAGCAGATTCACATCAAGGATTTGCCTCTATTTGGCATCATTCATTGTTCCCTCGATCCTCACTAGTATCCCAGTCCCTGCTGCTGAAAAGCCTCCCCATAGCATGATGCTGCCACCGCCATGCTTCACGGTAGGGATGGTGTTAGGTGAGTAATGAGCTGTGCCTGGTTTTCTCCAGACATATGGTGTTGCATTCAGGCCAAAGAGTACATTTTTTTGTTTCTTCAGACCACAGAATTTTTTGCCTTATAGCCTGAATCTTTCAAGTGCCTTTTTTGTTCATCTCCAGGCGTGCTGTCATGTGCCTTTTTTCTCAGGAGTGGATTCCCTCTGGCCGCTCTGCCATAAAGCCCCGATTGGTGAAGTGCTGAAGAGACTGTTATCCTTCTGACAGGTTCTCCCATCGCAGCCAAGGATCTGTGTAGTTCTGTCAGAGTGGTCATTGGGTTCTTGGTCACCTCCTAGGCAGAGTATTTTTTTTCCTTTAAATTTCCCAATGATGGAGAGCACTGTTCTCTTGGAAACTTTCAACACTCTAGAAATGGTTTTATGCCCTTCCCTAAATATATACCTCACCACAATTCTCAGAGATCTACAGACAGTTCCTCAGACTTCATGGTATAGTTTCTGCTCTGACATACGCTGTCAACTGTGGGACCTTATATAGACAGGTGTGTTTCTTTCTAAATCATGTTCAAACAATTCAATTGGCCACAGGTGGACTCCATTCAAGTTGTATCGACATCTCAAGGATGATGAAAGGAAATGTTATTGAATTTGGAGTGTGATAGCATAGGGGTGTGAATATTTATGTAAATTCGTCATTTCTGCATTTCATTTTCAAAAAAATCAGCAAACATTTTGAAAACGATGTTTTCACTTTGTCATTGTGTTGTATTATGTGTAGATGGGTATGAATGCTTTCTGAAGGCACTGTTTATGGTCAAACATAGTGCACTACTTAGGGAATAGGGTGCCCTGGTCTAAAGTAGTGCACTACATAGGGAATAGGGTGCTCTGGTCTAAAGTAGTCCACTACATAGGGAATAGGGTTCTCTGGTCTAAAGTAGTGCACTACTTAGGGAATAGGGTGCTCTGGTCTAAAGTAGTGTACTACATATGGAATAGGGTGCCATTTGGGAGTTTGGATACAGAAGCCATATCACGAGCCATACTACTATCCACTCCATCACAGTGGATACATTATTACAGTTAATGGCCAATTAAATACCAGCTACTTCCTTCAGGCTTTCTCTATGGTGCTGAATCATGATGACAGTGTGGTGGGCAATCGTGTGTGTGTGTGTGTGTGTGTGTCTGTGTGTTCACGTGTGTGCATGTATCACCATTACCATACCCTCCCCCCTCATTATAGTCTTCCCCTGACCAGGTGTCCTCATTCTAGTCTTCCCTTGACCAGGTGTCCTCTAGTCTTCCCCTGACCAGGTGTCCTCTAGTCTTCCTCTGACCAGGTGTCCTCTAGTCTTCCCCTGACCAGGTGTCCTCTAGTCTTCCCCTGACCAGGTGTCCTCTAGTCTTCCCCTGACCAGGTGTCCTCTAGTCTTCCCCTGACCAGGTGTCCTCTAGTCTTCCCCTGACCAGGTGTCCTCTAGTCTTCCCCTGACCAGGTGTCCTCTAGTCTTCCCCTGACCAGGTGTCCTCTAGTCTTCCCCTGACCAGGTGTCCTCTAGTCTTCCCCTGACCAGGTGTCCTCTAGTCTTCCCCTGACCAGGTGTCCTCATTCTAGTCTTCCCTTGACCAGGTGTCCTCTAGTCTTCCCCTGACCAGGTGTCCTCTAGTCTTCCCCTGACCAGGTGTCCTCATTCTAGTCTTCCCTTGACCAGGTGTCCTCTAGTCTTCCCCTGACCAGGTGTCCTCTAGTCTTCCTCTGACCAGGTGTCCTCTAGTCTTCCTCTGACCAGGTGTCCTCATTCTAGTCTTCCCCTGACCAGGTGTCCTCTAGTCTTCCCCTGACCAGGTGTCCTCTAGTCTTCCCCTGACCAGGTGTCCTCTAGTCTTCCCCTGACCAGGTGTCCTCTAGTCTTCCCCTGACCAGGTGTCCTCTAGTCTTCCCCTGACCAGGTGTCCTCTAGTCTTCCCCTGACCAGGTGTCCTCTAGTCTTCCCTTGACCAGGTGTCCTCTAGTCTTCCTCTGACCAGGTGTCCTCTAGTCTTCCTCTGACCAGGTGTCCTCTAGTCTTCCCCTGACCAGGTGTCCTCTAGTCTTCCCCTGACCAGGTGTCCTCTAGTCTTCCTCTGACCAGGTGTCCTCTAGTCTTCCTCTGACCAGGTGTCCTCTAGTCTTCCCTTGACCAGGTGTCCTCTAGTCTTCCCTTGACCAGGTGTGTCAGGTGTCTAGTCTTCCCCTGACCAGGTGTCCTCTAGTCTTCCCCTGACCAGGTGTCCTCTAGTCTTCTGACCAGGTGTCCTCTAGTCTTCCCCTGACCAGGTGTGTCCCCTGACCAGGTGTCCTCTAGTCTTCCCCTGACCAGGTGTCCTCTAGTCTTCCCCTGACCAGGTGTAGTCTTCCCCTGACCAGGTGTCCTCTAGTCTTCCCTTGACCAGGTGTCCTCTAGTCTTCCCCTGACCAGGTGTCCTCTAGTCTTCCCCTGACCAGGTGTCCTCTAGTCTTCCCCTGACCAGGTGTCCTCTAGTCTTCCCTGACCAGGTGTCCTCTAGTCTTCCCCTGACCAGGTGTCCTCTAGTCTTCCCCTGACCAGGTGTCTAGTCTTCCCCTGACCAGGTGTCCTCTAGTCTTCCCCTGACCAGGTGTCCCCTGACCAGGTGTCTAGTCTTCCCCTGACCAGGTGTCCTCTAGTCTTCCCCTGACCAGGTGTCCTCTAGTCTTCCCCTGACCAGGTGTCCTCAGGTGTTCTAGTCTTCCCTTGACCAGGTGTCCTCTAGTCTTCCCCTGACCAGGTGTCCTCTAGTCTTCCCCTGACCAGGTGTCCTCTAGTCTTCCCCTGACCAGGTAGTCTTCCCCTGACCAGGTGTCCTCTAGTCTTCCCCTGACCAGGTGTCCTAGTCTTCCCCTGACCAGTCTTCCCCTGACCAGGTGTCCTCTAGTCTTCCCCTGACCAGGTGTCCTCTAGTCTTCCCCTGACCAGGTGTCCTCTAGTCTTCCCCTGACCAGGTGTCCTCTAGTCTTCCCCTGACCAGGTGTGTCCTTCCCCTGACCAGTCTTCAGGTGTCCTCCCTGACCAGGTGTCCTCTAGTCTTCCCCTGACCAGGTGTCCTCTAGTCTTCCCCTGACCAGGTGTCCTCTAGTCTTCCCCTGACCAGGTGTCCTCTAGTCTTCCCCTGACCAGGTGTCCTCTAGTCTTCCCCTGACCAGGTGTCCTCTAGTCTTCCCCTGACCAGGTGTCCTCTAGTCTTCCCTTCCCCTGACCAGGTGTCCTCTAGTCTTCCCCTGACCAGGTGTCCTCTAGTCTTCCCCTGACCAGGTGTCCTCTAGTCTTCCCCTGACCAGGTGTCCTCTAGTCTTCCCCTTGACCAGGTGTCCTCTAGTCTTCCCCTGACCAGGTGTCCTCTAGTCTTCCCCTGACCAGGTGTCCTCTAGTCTTCCCCTGACCAGGTGTGTAGTCTTCCCTGACCAGGTGTCCTAGTCTTCCCCTGACCAGGTGTCCTCTAGTCTTCCCCTGACCAGGTGTCCTCTAGTCTTCCCCTGACCAGGTGTCCTCTAGTCTTCCCCTGACCAGGTGTCCTCTAGTCTTCCCCTGACCAGGTGTCCTCTAGTCTTCCCCTGACCAGGTGTCCTCTGTCTTCCTCTGACCAGGTGTCCTCTAGTCTTCCCCTGACCAGGTGTCCCCTGACCTCTAGTCTTCCCCTGACCAGGTGTCCTCTAGTCTTCCCCTGACCAGGTGTCCTCTAGTCTTCCCCTGACCAGGTGTCCTCTAGTCTTCCCCTGACCAGGTGTCCTTCTGACCAGGTGTCTAGTCCCCTGACCAGGTGTCCTAGTCTTCTAGTCTTCCCCTGACCAGGTGTCCTCTAGTCTTCCCCTGACCAGGTGTCCTCTAGTCTTCCCCTGACCAGGTGTCCTCTAGTCTTCCCCTGACCAGGTGTCCTCTAGTCTTCCCCTGACCAGGTGTCCTCTAGTCTTCCCCTGACCAGGTGTCCTCTAGTCTTCCCCTGACCAGGTGTCCTCTAGTCTTCCCCTGACCAGGTGTCCTCTAGTCTTCCCCTGACCAGGTGTCCTCTAGTCTTCCCCTGACCAGGTGTCCTCTAGTCTTCCCCTGACCAGGTGTCCTAGTCTTCCCCTGACCAGGTGTCCTCTAGTCTTCCCCTGACCAGGTGTCCTCTAGTCTTCCTTCCCCTGACCAGGTGTCCTCTAGTCTTCCCCTGACCAGGTGTCCTCTAGTCTTCCCCTGACCAGGTGTCCTCTAGTCTTCCCCTGACCAGGTGTCCTCTAGTCTTCCCCTGACCAGGTGTCCTCTAGTCTTCCCCTGACCAGGTGTCCTCTAGTCTTCCCCTGACCAGGTGTCCTCTAGTCTTCCCCTGACCAGGTGTCCTCTAGTCTTCCCCTGACCAGGTGTCCTCTAGTCTTCCCCTGACCAGGTGTCCTCTAGTCTTCCCCTGACCAGGTGTCCTCTAGTCTTCCCCTGACCAGGTGTCCTCTAGTCTTCCCCTGACCAGGTGTCCTCTAGTCTTCCCCTGACCAGGTGTCCTCTAGTCTTCCCCTGACCAGGTGTCCTCTAGTCTTCCCCTGACCAGGTGTCCTCTAGTCTTCCCCTGACCAGGTGTCCTCTAGTCTTCCCCTGACCAGGTGTCCTCTAGTCTTCCCCTGACCAGGTGTCCTCTAGTCTTCCCCTGACCAGTCTTCCCCTGACCAGGTGTCCTCTAGTCTTCCCCTGACCAGGTGTCCTCTAGTCTTCCCCTGACCAGGTGTCCTCTAGTCTTCCCCTGACCAGGTGTCCTCTAGTCTTCTAGTCTTCCCCTGACCAGGTGTCCTTCTGACCAGGTGTCTTCCCCTGACCAGGTGTCCTCTAGTCTTCCCCTGACCAGGTGTCCTCTAGTCTTCCCCTGACCAGGTGTCCTCTAGTCTTCCCCTGACCAGGTGTCCTCTAGTCTTCCCCTGACCAGGTGTCCTCTAGTCTTCCCCTGACCAGGTGTCCTCTAGTCTTCCCCTGACCAGGTGTCCTCTAGTCTTCCCCTGACCAGGTGTCCTCTAGTCTTCCCCTGACCAGGTGTCCTCTAGTCTTCCCCTGACCAGGTGTCCTCTAGTCTTCCCCTGACCAGGTGTCCTCTAGTCTTCCCCTGACCAGGTGTCCTCTAGTCTTCCCTGACCAGGTGTCCTCTAGTCTTCCCCTGACCAGGTGTCCTCTGACCAGGTGTCTTCCCCTGACCAGGTGTCCTCTAGTCTTCCCCTGACCAGGTGTCCTCTAGTCTTCCCCTGACCAGGTGTCCTCTAGTCTTCCCCTGACCAGGTGTCCTCTAGTCTTCCCCTGACCAGGTGTCCTCTAGTCTTCCCCTGACCAGGTGTCCTCTAGTCTTCCCCTGACCAGGTGTCCTCTAGTCTTCCCCTGACCAGGTGTCCTCTAGTCTTCCCCTGACCAGGTGTCCTCTAGTCTTCCCCTGACCAGGTGTCCTTCCCCTGACCAGGTGTCTTCCCCTGACCAGGTGTCCTCTAGTCTTCCCCTGACCAGGTGTCCTCTAGTCTTCCCCTGACCAGGTGTCCTCTAGTCTTCCCCTGACCAGGTGTCCTCTAGTCTTCCCCTGACCAGGTGTCCTCTAGTCTTCCCCTGACCAGGTGGTGACCAGGTGTCCTCTAGTCTTCCCCTGACCAGGTGTCCTCTAGTCTTCCCCTGACCAGGTGTCCTCTAGTCTTCCCCTGACCAGGTGTCCTCTAGTCTTCCCCTGACCAGGTGTCCTCTAGTCTTCCCCTGACCAGGTGTCCTCTAGTCTTCCCCTGACCAGGTGTCCTCTAGTCTTCCCCTGACCAGGTGTCCTCTAGTCTTCCCCTGACCAGGTGTTCCCCTGACCAGGTGTCCTCTAGTCTTCCCCTGACCAGGTGTCCTCTAGTCTTCCCCTGACCAGGTGTCCTCTAGTCTTCCCCTGACCAGGTGTCCTCTAGTCTTCCCCTGACCAGGTGTCCTCTAGTCTTCCCCTGACCAGGTGTCCTCTAGTCTTCCCCTGACCAGGTGTCCTCTAGTCTTCCCCTGACCAGGTGTCCTCTAGTCTTCCCCTGACCAGGTGTCCTCTAGTCTTCCCCTGACCAGGTGTCCTCTAGTCTTCCCCTGACCAGGTGTCCTCTAGTCTTCCCCTGACCAGGTGTCCTCTAGTCTTCCCCTGACCAGGTGTCCTCTAGTCTTCCCCTGACCAGGTGTCCTCTAGTCTTCCCCTGACCAGGTGTCCTCTAGTCTTCCCCTGACCAGGTGTCCTTCTGACCAGGTGTCCTCTAGTCTTCCCCTGACCAGGTGTCCTCTAGTCTTCCCCTGACCAGGTGTCCTCTAGTCTTCCCCTGACCAGGTGTCCTCTAGTCTTCCCCTGACCAGGTGTCCTCTAGTCTTCCCCTGACCAGGTGTCCTCTAGTCTTCCCCTGACCAGGTGTCCTCTAGTCTTCCCCTGACCAGGTGTCCTCTAGTCTAGTCTTCCCCTGACCAGGTGTCCTCTAGTCTTCCCCTGACCAGGTGTCTAGTCTTCCCCTGACCAGGTGTCTTCTTCCCCTGACCAGGTGTCCTCTAGTCTTCCTCTGACCAGGTGTCCTCTAGTCTTCCCCTGACCAGGTGTCCTCTAGTGACCAGGTGTCCCTAGTCCTCTGACCAGGTGTCCTCTAGTCTTCCCCTGACCAGGTGTCCTCTAGTCTTCCCCTGACCAGGTGTCCTCTAGTCTTCCTCTGACCAGGTGTCCTCTAGTCTTCCCCTGACCAGGTGTCCTCTAGTCTTCCCCTGACCAGGTGTCCTCTAGTCTTCCCCTGACCAGGTGTCCTCTAGTCTTCCCCTGACCAGGTGTCCTCTAGTCTTCCCCTGACCAGGTGTCCTCTGACCAGGTGTCCTTAGTCTTCCCCTGACCAGGTGTCCTCTAGTCTTCCCCTGACCAGGTGTCCTCTAGTCTTCCCCTGACCAGGTGTCCTCTAGTCTTCCCCTGACCAGGTGTCCTCTAGTCTTCCCCTGACCAGGTGTCCTCTAGTCTTCCCCTGACCAGGTGTCCTCTAGTCTTCCCCTGACCAGGTGTCCTGACCAGGTGTCCTCTAGTCTTCCCCTGACCAGGTGTCCTCTAGTCTTCCCCTGACCAGGTGTCCTCTAGTCTTCCCCTGACCAGGTGTCCTCTAGTCTTCCCCTGACCAGGTGTCCTCTAGTGACCAGGTGTCCCTAGTCTTCCCCTGACCAGGTGTCCTCTAGTCTTCCCCTTGACCAGGTGTCCTCTAGTCTTCCCCTGACCAGGTGTCCTCTAGTCTTCCCCTGACCAGGTGTCCTCTAGTCTTCCCCTGACCAGGTGTCCTCTAGTCTTCCCCTGACCAGGTGTCCTCTAGTCTTCCCCTGACCAGGTGTCCTCTAGTCTTCCCCTGACCAGGTGTCCTCTAGTCTTCCCCTGACCAGGTGTCCTCTAGTCTTCCCCTGACCAGGTCCAGATGCTGAATCGAAGACAAATCAATGATGTGCATTCTTTCTCACAGCGTGACGATGTTCAGACCACTCAGACTGAGTGAACACTTCAATATTCAGCTAACTTGATCATTTAGTCCCCGAGGGAATTGTAGCCCGGTTGACTAGACATACAGTTCAATATCAGACATAGGATGATCCCCAAATCTCACCCTATTCCCTATTTAGCGCACTGGGCCTCGGTTAAGAGTACTGCACTATATAGGGAATAGGGTGCTATTTGGGAGGCAGTCATACATACAGTGCTGGGTCTCGTCCTTATCACCCCCTGCGTGGTTCTATAATTCTATAGAAATGTTCAGACTGTCATTGTTGATCACTTGGCAGTTTCAGACAGACATGCAAATCTACCACATCTATGGACCACATCTATAATTAACACATCTATGTTACCACATCTATGTTACCACATCTATAATTAACACATATATCTTAACACATATATCTTAACACATCTCTGTTACCACCTCTATGTTACCACATCTATGTTACCACATCTATGTTACCACATCTATAATTAACACATCTATGTTACCACATATATCTTAACACATGTATGTTACCACATCTATGTTACCACATCTATGTTACCACATCTATAATTAACACATCTATGTTACCACATCTATGTTACCACATCTATAATTAACACATCTATGTTACCACATCTATGTTACCACATCTATAATTAACACATCTATTTTACCACATCTATGTTACCACATCTATGGTACCACATCTATGGTACCACATCTATAATTAACACATCTATGTTACCACATCTATAATTAACACATCTATGTTACCACATCTATGTTACCACATCTATGTTACCACTTCTATAATTAACACATCTATGTTACCACATCTATATTAACACATCTATGTTACCACATCTATGTTACCACATCTATCTTAACACATCTATCTTAACACATCTATGTTACCACATCTATAATTAACACATCTATGTTACCACATCTATGTTACCACATCTATGTTACCACATCTATCTTACCACATCTATGTTTCCACATCTATGTTTCCACATCTATCTTAACACATCTATGTTACCACATCTATGTTACCACATCTATGTTACCACATCTATGTTGCCACATCTATGTTACCACATCTATCTTAACACATATATCTTAACACATCTATGTTAACACATCTATCTTAACACATCTATCTTAAAACATCTATCTTAACACATCTATGTTACCACATCTATCTTAACACATCTATCTTAACACATCTATCTTAACACATCTATGTTACCACATCTATGTTACCACATCTAGGTGCCACATCTATGTTGCCACATCTATGTTACCACATCTATGTTACCACATCTAGGAGCCACATCTATGTTACCACATCTATGTTGCCACATCTATGTTACCACATCTATGTTGCCACATCTAGGTGCCACATCTATGTTACCACATCTATGTTGCCACATCTATGTTACCACATCTATGTTACCACATCTATGTTACCACATCTATGTTACCACATCTATGTTGCCACATCTATGTTTCCACATCTATGTTACCACATCTATGTTACCACATCTATGTACATATGTGTTATTTATATGTACCACATTATGTACAACATTTGTGTACCACCTAGATGTGCCATATATATGTACCACATCTATGTTACCACATCTATGTTACCACATCTATGTTACCACATCTATGTTACCTCATCTATGTTACCACATCTATGTTACCACATCTATGTTACCACATCTATGTACAACATATAAACTCAGCAACAAAAAAGGAATCGTCCTCTCACTGTCAACTGTATTTATTTTCAGCAAACTTAACATGTGTAAATATTTATATGAACATAACAAGATTCAACAACTGAGACATAAACGGAACAAGTTCCACAGACATGTGACTAACAGAAATTGAATAATGTGTCCCTGAACAAAGGGAGGGGGTCAAAATCAAAAGTAACAGTCAGTATCTGGTGTGGCCACCAACTGCATTAAGTACTGCAGTGCATCTCCTCCTCATGGACTGCACCAGATTTGCCAGTTCTTGCTGTGAGATGTTACCCCACTCTTCCACCAAGGCACCTGCAAGTTTCCGGACATTTCTGGGGGGAATGGCCCTAGCCCTCACTCTGAGATCCGGGCTCTTCACTGGCCATGGCAGGGCACTGACATTCCTGCAGGAAATCACACACAGAAGGAGCAGTATGGCTGGTGGCATTGTCATGCTGGTGGGTCATATCAGGATGAGCCTGCAGGAAGGGTACCACATGAGGGAGGAGGATGTCTTCCCTGTAACGCACAGTGTTGAGATTACCTGCAATGACGACAAACTCCGATGATGCTGTGACACACCAACTCAGACCACGACGGACCCTCCACCTCCAAATTGATCCCGCTCCAGAGTACAGGCCTCGGTGTAACGCTCATTCCTTCGACGATAAACACAAATCCGACCATCACCCCTGGTGAGACAAAAATGTGACTCGTCAGTAAAGAGCACTTTTTGCCAGTCCTGTCTGGTCCAGCAACGGTGGGTTTGTGCCCATAGATGACGTTGTTGCCGGTGATTTCTGGTGAGGACCTGCCTTACAACGGGCCTACAAGCCCTCAGTCCAGCCTCTCTCAGCCTATTGCGGACAGTCTGAGCACTGATGGAGGGATTGTGCATTCCTGGTGTAACTCGGGCAGTTGTCGTTGCCATCCTGTACCTGTCCCGCAGGTGTGATGTTCTGATGAACCGATCCGGTGCATGTGTTGTTACACATGGTCTGCCACTGCGAGGACGATCAGCTGTCCGTCCTGTCTCCCTGTAGCGCTGTCTTAGGCGTCTCACAGTACGGACATTGTAATTTATTGCCCTGGCCACATCTACAGTCCTCATGCCTCCTTGCAGCATGCCTAAGGCCCGTTCACGCAGATGAGCAGGGACCCTGGGAATCTTTCTTTTGGTGTTTTTCAGAGTCAGTAGAAAGGCCTCTTTAGTGACCTAAGTTTTCATAACTGTAACATTAATTGCCTACCGTCTGTAAGCTGTTAGTGTCTTAATGACCGTTCCACAGGTGCATGTTCATTAATTGTTCATGGTTCAACAAGCATGGGAAACAGTGTTTAAACCCTTTACAATGAAGATCTGTTATTTGGATTTTTACGAATTATCTTTGAAAGACAGGGTCCTGAAAAAGGGACGTTTCTTTCTTTGCTGAGTTTATGTACCACATCTACCTTATGCTCTCTCTCTCTCTCGTTCATATTGGCAATTGAAAAGTAGCAATTTGCTTATTTGCAGTTCCACCATTTCCAAAACTCTCCCTCTCTCTTGCTGTCTCCCCAGAACAGAAGGTTGTTGTCAGGTAGTGAGTTGAGAGGGAAAACATTTCCTCCACCAATATAGTGAGTCTTCAAAACACGTCCATAGGGGGAGGAGCATCCTGTCGCTCAGTGTCTGAGGTGTTGATTTGAAACCTCTGAGAAGGAGTCTTAGAAACAGAACACTTCTGCTGTGAAGGAGTGTTCTCCTCTCTCTCTCTCTCTCTCTCTCTCTCTCTCTCTCACTCTCTCTCTCTTTCTCTCTCTCTCTCTCTCTCTCTCACTCTCTCTACCTCTCTGTCTCTGTCTCTGTCTCTCTCTCCCTCTGTCTCTCTCTCTCTCTACCTCTGTCTCTCTCTCTCTCTCTCCCTCCCTCTGTCTCTCTGTCTCTCTCTCTCTCTACCTCTCTGTCTCTCTCTCTCTCTCTCTCTCTTTCTCTCTCCCTCCCTCTGTCTCTCTTTCCCCCTCTCTCTCTCTCTCTCTCTCTCTCTCTCTCTCTACCTCTCTGTCTCTCTCTCTCTCTCCCTCTGTCTCTCACTCTCTCTACCTCTCTGTCTCTCTCTCTCTCTCTCTCACTCTCTTTCTCTCTCCCTCCCTCTGTCTCTCTGTCTCTCTCTCTCTCTCAATTCAAGGGGCTTTATTGGCATGGGAAACATGTGTTAACATTGCCAAAGCAAGTGAGGTAGATCTCTCTCTCTCTCTCTGTCTCTCTCTGTCTGTCTCTCTCTCTCTGTCTGTCTCTCTCTCTCGCTCCTTATACCTCTCTCTCTGTCTGTCTCTCTCTCTCTCTCTCTCTCTCTCTCTCTCTGTCTCTCTCTAACTCTCTGTCTCTCTCTCTCTCTCTCTCTGTCTCTCTCTCTCTCTCTGTCTCTCTCTCTCTCTCTGTTTCTCTCTCCAACCCTCCATTCCTCCCATCTCTCTTTGTTTCTCTCTCTCTCTCTCCAACCCCCCCCCCTCCCCCCCCTCTTTCTCTCCCTCCCTCCTCTAGTTCCAACAGCGTAGCAGCATCCGACACTAAATAAAATAGGTAGTAATGCATCTCTCTCAACAGGATGATAGTAGAGGAACAGCGGTTCCCCCCCAAAACCCTGATGTCTCAACAGGATGATAGTAGAGGAACAGCGGTTCCCCCCCAAAACCCTGATGTCTCAAGGCCTCCGTCAGGTGAATGCCAATGCATCTCAGACTTAACTAAATATCTGTCAGGAAAACAAAGCAGTCTGGGTGTTTGGGTACTTTCACTGGCAAAACACACTGGAGAAACACTGCAGTATGAATAGACAAAGATAGCAACCCCTCGTGAGTGGATCACCATATGCTTTTTACAATGGCGCTCATATACTGTAGCTTTAACATAGGTCTCTTTCAAAGCTTAAAAAGGCAGCGGGCTTGCGTCCCAAATGGAAGTCTATTCCCTATATAGTGCACTACTTTATACTACAGCCCTATTCCCTATGTAGTGCACTACTTTATACTACAGCCCTATTCCCTACATAGTGCACTACTTTACACTACAGACCTATTCACTATGTAGTGCACTACTTTACACTACACCTCTATTCCCTATATAGTGCACTACTTTATACTATAGCCCTATTCCCTACATAGTGCACTACTTTAGACCAGAGCCCTATTCCCTATATAGTGCACTACTTTATACTATAGCCCTATTCCCTACATAGTGCACTACTTTAGACCAGAGCCCTATTCCCTATATAGTGCACTACTTTATACTACAGCCCTATTCACTATATAGTGCACTACTTTTGACCAGAGCCCTATTCCCTATATAGTGCACTACTTTAGACCAGAGCCCTATTCCCTATGTAGTGCACTACTTTAGACCAGAGCCCTATTCCCTATACAGTGCACTACTTTAGACCAGAGCCCTAGTTCCCAATATTGTGCGCTAGTTTTGACCAGAGCCCTAGTTCCCAATATTGTGCGCTAGTTTTGACCAGAGCCCTACGGTCCAGATGTGGAATTTGAAGAAATGACTGTGCATTTCTGTCCTGTTGAGGTCCGTGCCTGATCCTGCTTGTCTGACTATCGGACTCAGCAGTCTCCAGGTGCCCTTTAGAAACACTAATTAAGTGAACCGCTGGAGTCTGGATTGATTTGCATCTCATACCTGACTCCCTAATCTCCTACCACTTTCCTGCTGTAATGTCAACACACACACACACACACACACACACACACACACACACACACACACACACACACACACACACACACACACACACACACACAAACACACACACACAACCACACACACACACACACACACACACACACACACACACACACACACACACACACACACACACACACACCAGGTGATAGCTTCCAATTCCGGTGTACACAGTGAAAACACTCTCGCTTCTTTAATGTACCAAACTTCTTTAATTAAAACATTTTAAAAGTTTAAAACATAGAGATCGGCCCGTAAATGGAGGCAGCTGAAGTCTGAATCCCGTGAGGGTGGAAGACCGTCAACTGACAGACCTGTTGGGGAATGCTTGACGTGTTAGCTGGTTAGAAGGCCGAGCCACAAACCGCTAAAACATGGCATCCTGCAGAAAACTACGTGTTGAGACGAACATGGTGGCGAATTCATCAAAGAAGTGCCAGTAGCATGGCTAATCTCATGACGGAGATAAGGAGACTAGGTATATAGATGGAAAAAATATGGACCAAAGGAAGATGACTATTAAAAAAATAATAAATATCAAAGTTGACAGCTTACGTGCATCTTTGGAGAGAGACATCCAGGACAGTCACACAGCTTTGGAGAGAGACATCTAGGACAATCACACAGCTTTGAAGAGAGACATCCAGGACAGTCACACAGCTTTGGAGAGAGACATCTAGGACAATCACACAGCTTTGAAGAGAGACATCGAGGACAGTCACACAGCTTTGGAGAGAGACATCCAGGACAGTCACACAGCTTTGGAGAGAGACATCCAGAACAGTCACACAGCTTTGGAGAGAGACATCTAGGACAATCACACAGCTTTGAAGAGAGACATCGAGGACAGTCACACAGCTTTGGAGAAAGACAACTAGGACAATCACACAGCTTTGGGGAAAGACATCTAGGACAGTCATGAAGCTTTGGGAAAGATATCTAGGACAGTCACAAAGCTTTGGGGAAAGACATCTAGGACAGTCACACAGCTTTGGAGAAAGACAACTAGGACAATCACACAGCTTTGGGGAAAGACATCTAGGACAATCACACAGCTTTGGAGAGAGACATCTAGTACAGTCACACAGCTTTGGAGAGAGAAATCCAGGACAGTCACACAGCTTTGGGGAGAGACATCTAGGACAATCATGAAGCTTTTCTGACTCAACTGGATAATAATAGATATAACAGATAACAGATAGATACAATAACAGAACACAGAGTTACAGTGAGGCAGATAACAGAACACAGAGTTATAGAGAGGCAGATAACAGAACACAGAGTTACAGTGAGGCAGATAACAGAACACCGAGTTATAGAGAGGCAGATAACAGAACACAGAGTTATAGAGAGGCAGATAACAGAACACAGAGTTATAGAGAGGCAGATAACAGAACACAGAGTTATAGAGAGGCAGATAACAGAACACAGAGTTATAGAGAGGCAGATAACAGAACACAGAGTTATAGTGAGGCAGATAACAGAACACAGAGTTACAGCAAGCAGCTACATAGGCCTTGAAGTTGGACGTCTGGAGACCCACGCAGAACCCATCGAATCTGCGAGAACAGGCAGTGTCAAAACAACAAAGTTCGACCCAGATGTGTCTATCATAGTGGCAGGACTGCCAGCCGATGAAAACGAGGACATAATCTTCCAACTGAACCAGCTGATATCGGTTGACCTCGGCTACGAAACAGAGGTGACCACCACTGAGAGGAAGAGGAAGAGAGAGCCAGAGGTCTCGTGGGTGGGGAAGATGGAGTGTCGGTCCGTGGTGGAGAGAGTGGCCCTGTTATGACAAAGTCTTCCTTTGATCTGTCCCACACCGACCATGTTACAGAATTTATCTTCGAGACGCTGTAGAGGGAAACCCCGGGAGGAAACACGCACTATTTCATCACAGGAAGCAGGAAGCTGACAGGACAACGCAGACAAGGACATGGGGTGGACAGACCTATTTTCATACTGAGGGGCTCCCCATCCGCTACGAGACTCCATTTTAATAGCTCTTTGGAATGTTAACAGACGGATTGAACCTTGAACATTAAGTTACTAACGACAATACTACAATCGTTATGCCCAGATATCAATAAATGAAACACGTTTGCTCTGCAAGAAACTATTGACAGGGTATGTATATATATATTTATTTATTTATATTATTTTTGTAACTTTTATTTTAGACGGGGGTTCAACATTGAGACCAGGGTCTCATTCTCTGTGAACACACAATTCAATACAACATAAAACAAAAATTCAAGAGGCACTCACACATCGGAGCAATCTTATTTGCAGGTGCCATGGTAACAGTTGAACAAGATGAAGGAACAAGGAAACCTGCACACTGCTCTTGACAGTATCGATGATATTTGATAAGCTTTTTACGTATCTCGGCCTCACGGCCTTCGTCAGAGCTTTATACAACATGAAGCAAAACAGCAACGTAAACTAAAATGCAATAAACACAACAAGATTCATCAAAACAAACATAATTATATCATATTATCTCCCTCAAAGTGTATCTAAACTATCCAATGGGGACCAGCGAGTCCAGCTTCAAGATGGCATGAAAGCTACTCCATGAGCTGGGGGCATGAAAGCTACTGAATGAGCTGGGGGCATGAAAGCTACTCCATGAGCTGGGGGCATGAAAGCTACTCCATGAGCTGGGGGCATGAAAGCTACTCCATGAGCTGGGGGCATGAAAGCTACTCCATGAGCTGGGGGCATGAAAGCTACTCCATGAGCTGGGGGCATGAAAGCTACTCCATGAGCTGGGGGCATGAAAGCTACTCCATGAGCTGGGGGCATGAAAGCTACTCCATGAGCTGGGGTCATGAAAGCTACTCCATGAGCTGGGGGCATGAAAGCTACTCCATGAGCTGGGGGCATGAAAGCTACTCCATGAGCTGGGGGCATGAAAGCTACTCCATGAGCTGGGGTCATGAAAGCTACTCCATGAGCTGGGGTTATGAAAGCTACTCCATGAGCTGGGGGCATGAAAGCTACTCCATGAGCTGGGGTTATGAAAGCTACTGAATGAGCTGGGGTCATGAAAGCTACTCCATGAGCTGGGGTCATGAAAGCTACTCCATGAGCTGGGGGCATGAAAGCTACTCCATGAGCTGGGGGCATGAAAGCTACTGAATGAGCTGGGGTCATGAAAGCTACTCCATGAGCTGGGGTCATGAAAGCTACTCCATGAGCTGGGGGCATGAAAGCTACTCCATGAGCTGGGGGCATGAAAGCTACTCCATGAGCTGGGGGCATGAAAGCTACTCCATGAGCTGGGGGCATGAAAGCTACTCCATGAGCTGGGGGCATGAAAGCTACTCCATGAGCTGGGGTCATGAAAGCTACTCCATGAGCTGGGGGCATGAAAGCTACTCCATGAGCTGGGGGCATGAAAGCTACTCCATGAGCTGGGGGCATGAAAGCTACTCCATGAGCTGGGGTCATGAAAGCTACTCCATGAGCTGGGGTTATGAAAGCTACTCCATGAGCTGGGGGCATGAAAGCTACTCCATGAGCTGGGGTTATGAAAGCTACTGAATGAGCTGGGGTCATGAAAGCTACTCCATGAGCTGGGGTCATGAAAGCTACTCCATGAGCTGGGGGCATGAAAGCTACTCCATGAGCTGGGGGCATGAAAGCTACTGAATGAGCTGGGGTCATGAAAGCTACTCCATGAGCTGGGGTCATGAAAGCTACTCCATGAGCTGGGGTCATGAAAGCTACTCCATGAGCTGGGGGCATGAAAGCTACTCCATGAGCTGGGGACATGATGGCTACTGAATGAGCTGGGGTCATGAAAGCTACTCCATGAGCTGGGGTTATGAAAGCTACTCCATGAGCTGGGGGCATGAAAGCTACTCCATGAGCTGGGGACATGAAAGCTACTGAATGAGCTGGGGGCATGAAAGCTACTCCATGAGCTGGGGTCATGAAAGCTAAAAGCATTTTTTCCCCCCAGTTCAGTGGAGACCCGCGGGACCTCCAGAGCCAACTAGTCCAGAGAACGGGTCTGAACATGGCCATATCTCAATTTAATACGTGAGCTGAGGTAGTGGAGGAGTCACTGAAGAATTGTCTTATATACAAAATAGTAGCCAACGCTGGGCCCTTCTGGTAGTCACCGACTACCCGGAGACAATAGACCAATACAAAATGCAAGGATGTGTACAAATATTGCCGCCAGTTATTAAAAGCAGTGCTGAGTGATAGGCTGAATCTAAAGGTTTTAAAATAGAGGCTGTCGCAGGTCAGTGGGACTTGACACAACGTGCCAAACTAGCTATAGCTAGCAACGTACCAAACTAGCTGTAGCTAGCAACGTACCAAACTAGCTGTAGCTAGCAACAAACAGAAAAGAAGGAAGTCATTTTTATTGCAAGTTAAAGTGTCCTGTTATCTAGCTAACGAACACAAGCTTGCTGGCTCGCAAAGCTAACGTTAAGTGCTTTTTTTTTATTTTGTTAGAAAGTCATTTTTATTGCAAGTTAAAGTGTACTGTTAGCTAGCTAGCGAACGTTAGCTTGCTGGCTCGCTAGCTAGCTAGCTAACATTGAACCTATTTGGTTAGCTTTAGCTACCTGCACATTCATTCATTACTCTAGCATTTCATGCGTAGTGGCTAGCTATGACAGTCTATTTGTACTGTAGCTATGGTTCATTGTTTAGCTAGCTAGCTACATGTCTTAACATAAGACTCCACTTCACAAGATAATGATTACATGGCCCATCAAGTTAGCCAGTTGTGTCTGGGGGTGATTACGGCTATTTATTGTATTTCATGAACATGTCTAGACAATAGTGACCCATCCACTTAGCTAGATGTGACTAGGGGTTGGTTATAGCATTTCTTTTCACATGACCTATCAATTTAGACAACAGTGTCGGTCGGGTAAGAGTCATCTAATAATTATACAATTTTAATACAACATTTTTATCTGTACACTTTCAAAGTCAGATTAGGATACAGGCCAAGGACTAGATAGTATCAGGTATGAAGGTAAGACCCAGACGCAGACAACGTCGAATTAACAACGGTTTAATAATCCAACAGGGGCAGGTAATAAACAGGTCAAGGCAGGCAGGGGTCAGTAAACCAGAGGTGGGGCATCGGTACCGGTCGGCAGGCAGGCTCTGGGTCAGGGGCAGGCAAAGTGGTCAGGGAGGTGGGTTCAGAGTCAGGACTGGCAAGGGTCAAGGAATCAAGGAGGGAGCGAAAAAAGAGAGACTGAAAAATGCAGAAGCTGAGACACAAAAACACTGGTTGACTTGACAAACAAGGTGAACTGGCAACAGACAAACAGAGAACACAGGTATAAATACACAGGGGATAATGGGGAAGATGGGCGACACCTGGAGGGGGGTGGAGACAATCACAAAGACAGGTGAAACAGATTAGGGTGTGACAGAGTATTTTTACCTGCAGTTTTACCTTATTGAAGGCTACTACTTTCAGTATTTTATTCCTGAAATCTGTGGTTGGTTATTACATTACCTTACTCACTCTGTTTAGGACATGGCCTCACATGTGAATCCTTTAAAGAGATGGGCGGGGCTCAGGCTTAAACGATGCTGAATGGGTCTAGACAAAGAAGAGCTCTCCAGTATGTACCAATAGATTCAAGGGCCATTTTCTAAAAAATGAGGTAACAAGTTTATCAACTTTCAAAGCAGAATTACTTTCCCATTGTTCCTCAACTGTAGTGTGTGAAATACCATTTTGTAGCTCTCAGTCTCTACTTTTATCCAATGTAAAAACAATAACAATAATAATAATAATTCAAATGTTGCCACATATGACAGAATCGAGGTGGTGGGTAGCATAGTGGTTTTATTACCATTTAGCACTAGTGTAAGATCAATAAAAAACGATTTTAGAATTGAGTCAAAACCATGTTGAAGGTCATGAATGGCCTGCTGTGCTGAGGGGGGAACAAGAGTAAATACTGTAAAAGCATCATTAGTATAGAGATGAACGTTATAGGTTTTAACAGATAGACCGATATTTTTTATATAAATAGTGAAGAGAACAGGGACCAAAATCAACCCCTGTAGCACACCTTTGGTAATATTGAGGAAACCTCATTTTATACAGTCAGTAAGCACACATTGAAAAATAAATATTTTTTTGCAGGAAATGTTTTCATATAACCTACTTTACACCTGTCCCCCTTCACAGAATGTTTTCATAGAACCTACTTTACACTTGTCCACCTTCACAGAATGTTTTTATAGAACCTACTACCGAATGTTTTATATAACCTACTTTACACCTGTCCCCCTTCACAGAATGTTTTCATAGAACCTACTTTACACTTGTCCACCTTCACAGAATGTTTTCATAGAACCTACTTTACACCTGTCTGCCTTCACAGAATGTTTTCATAGAACCTACTTTACACCTGTCCCCCTTCACAGAATGTTTTCATAGAACCTACTTTACACTTGTCCACCTTCACAGAATGTTTTCATAGAACCTACTTTACACCTGTCTGCCTTCACAGAATGTTTTCATAGAACCTACTTTACACCTGTCCCCCTTCACAGAATGTTTTCATAGAACCTACTTTACACTTGTCCACCTTCACAGAATGTTTTCATAGAACCTACTTTACACCTGTCCCCCTTCACAGAATGTTTTCATAGAACCTACTTTACACTTGTCCACCTTCACAGAATGTTTTCATTCAACCTACTTTACACCTGTCTGCCTTCACAGAATGTTTTCATAGAACCTACTTTACACCTGTCCCCCTTCACAGAATGTTTTCATTCAACCTACTTTACACCTGTCCGCCTTCACAGAATGTTTTCATAGAACCTACTTTACACCTGTCCCCCTTCACAGAATGTTTTCATAGAACCTACTTTACACCTGTCCCCCTTCAAAGAATGTTTTTATAGAACCTACTTTACACCTGTCCGCCTTCACAGAATGTTTTCATATAACCTACTTTACACTTGTCCACCTTCACAGAATGTTTTCATAGAACCTACTTTACACCTGTCCCCCTTCAAAGAATGTTTTTATAGAACCTACTTTACACCTGTCCCCCTTCACAGAATGTTTTCATATAACCTACTTTACACTTGTCCACCTTCACAGAATGTTTTCATATAACCTACTTTACACTTGTCCACCTTCACAGAATGTTTTCTTATACATTTAGTATAGTCATATGTTGACCAAGTATATGACCTGTAATCAAAATATATCCTCCTTCGGGGTCTGTTATCTTGGCGTTCTAATGTAAATGGGACATTTTTATTTACAAGGATGGCAGTGCCTCTTTTGTTTGAACTAAAATAAGAAAAGTACGCCTGGCCCACCCAGTCCCTCCTCAGCTTAGCATGTTCTGTTGAATATAAATGGGTCTCCTGCTGCTTAGCAACCCTTTTATTTTTTAAGAATTCTAGAATTTTCTTCCTTTTGACCACATGGCCACTGCCTCGAACCACTTCAGGAGACTTAAATAAAGCTTTAGAGAACTGTTTATGTTACGGTAGTGTTAAATAATAACGTAACCCAAATTGAGTAGTGCATCACAAAAACAAAACAATTAATAAGATGTTTTGTGTAACCCTGAACTAAAATAAAACGTGAATAATAACATTTCGAAAAACCCCACTGCCGAGTCCTACCCTGTTTTCTGTCACGTTTACTAACAGGAAGCAAACTAAGAGTTCTTAAGAAAAAAGAAAAACAAGTTTCACTGTGTCCTATGTTGAATAAAGGGGAATTAACATAGATCTATGGACATGTGGATGAAAAATTAATAACCTATTATTTTAAATTGTCCTAATATCACGTTTAGGTAAGATCCAGACAGTGTAGAAGAAACAGGAGTTTATTACAACTACGGGGCAGGCAAACGACAGGTCAGGGCAGGCACGGGTCAATATTCCAGAACGGTGGGGTAAGGTACAGAACGGCAGGCTGTCTCAGGGTCAGGGCAGGCAGGGGTCAATATTCCAGAACAGTGGGGTAAGGTACAGAACGGCAGGCTGTCTCAGGGTCAGGGCAGGCAGAGCGGTCAAAACCGAGAAGAACTAGAAAACAGGAACAGAAAAACAGACAGGAGCAGGGACGGACTGGCAACAGACAAACACAGAACACAGGTATAAATACACAGGGGATAATGGGGAAGATGGGCGACGCCTGGAGGGGGGTGGAGACAATCACAAAGACAAGTGAAACAGATCTAGGTGTGACATCTAAGCATTATCGCATATGCACGTGCCCGAACACACACACCATACAGTCACATGTAACCTAGCCTATAAAATAAATTTAAAAAAATACAATTTGCGGGCCTAAAGTAAATGAATACAGTCTAGTTATTACACCCCATTGCCTACCTTGAGGCCCAACTAAAGGAGCAAATTAACAGGAACGTCATTGGGCTTTGGCTTATTCATTCATGAACAAAATTAAAAAGAACCTCAGTTCTATGAATTAGAAGTTTAGTTACAACACATCATGACGTGTATTAACGATGACTTTGTATACCATGGCAAGGTAGATGGTTCCATCCCGAGGTAGTCAGCCATCTATGAACGGTGCATGGATTACCCAAATAGGGCACATAAAAGTTACTCGCGTCCATAAACTGTGTGCTCAACTAGCAGCCTTCATGGATCTGGGTTCTGTGCCGCTATTGAGTGAATATTGTCCCAGTAGAAAGTGAGCGTAGACTGGGGGTCGTCAAATGTGTGGCTAGCCCCCTGGAAAGTAATCCTCAGTTTAGCTGGATGTATCAGGCCAAATCTGACTCCTGCCTTGTGAAGGCTTCACATCTTTGTATGCAGCTCTGCGTCTTGTCAGGTCTGTTCGAGTAATCTAGGAAGATATGGATCCGCTTGCCATTGTAGTGCAGCTGTCCTCTCTTGTCAGGTCTGCAGAGTAATCTGGGAAGATTTGGATCCACTTGCCATTGTAGTGCAGCTGTCCTCTTTTGCAGGACAGTCATGTATGTTCTGTCTCCGAGAACAGTTTTCCTGTTCATCTAGACTAACCTTTAGCTTCACGTTCTCGGAAGTAAGCTTGTCGTTTTTTGGTCTCCAATTCGGTAAGCCGCTTATCGATGTCAGTCAATGACGTTTCCATAACTTTGATTTTTTGGGTTTGTGTCACGATAGTTGTTTTATAGTGTCGCCATAGTTGACTGAACAAAGTTCGGTAGTGAAATCAGAGCATAGTGTAGCCATTTCTGCGGTTCCAGACATATCCGAAGAATACCTCTTAAATGTTGCTAGAGCCAGTAGGTGTGCAAAGTGTTCTCGTTTTGATAGATTAAAGGTTACAACATAATATTATCAACCTTTCGTGGAGAGGCCTCAGAACACGTCTTTACACAGCCACGTTGAAACCGCACCTCCTTCAATGGTGACTTTAAAACAGTTACAGAGTTTAATGGCTGTGATAGGAGGTAACTGAAGAAGGATCGACTACATTGTAGTTACTCCACAATACTAACCTAAATGGCAGAGTGATAAGAAGGAAGCCTGTATAGAATACAATTATTCCAATGTGTCAAAGTAAAAGCTGTGGTGGACAATATAGTTACCAATGGAGGCTGCTGAGGGGAGGACGGCTCATAATAATGGCTGGAACGGCACAAATGGAATGGCATCAAACACCTGGAAACCATAGAAACCATGTGTTTGATACCATTCCACTGATTCCGCTCCAGCTGTTACCACGAGCCCCGTCCTCCCCAATTAAGGTGCCACCAGCCTCCTGTGATAGTTGCCCTCGAGATGACTGTCTTGAAACTTGTTTGGAATTTAAGCAGTTACCCCCTACACAAATGGAATAAGAATGCGGATTTTTTGGGGGACTAAAATGGAGAAAAAAGTTGACTTCCTGATCATTCTCTTTTGTTTAGGATCTTTTGTATTGGTCATGAACTTTCTCAAACAGGTATTACTGTGCATCACTCTGGGCAAAATATACATACCTCGCATAGGCCAATTGTAACAAAATCAATCCACCAAATGTTTTTCTATGTTCTGAAATAGCATGCAGAGCTATGTTACAACCCATCGAAACTCTGCAAAAGAGACCAGAGAGGATTTACACATGTAGTATGAAACATTTTGTGATATCATATACTCTTTGGATATCTCTATGGGTTAAGGACCATCGGTAAATTACACAAAATACATGGGACAATATATCAAAATTCAAAAAAGCTCAAAATTTAAATGACGTAAAAACCTCAAACCAACTTTAAATTGTAGAAGTTTGTATGTTCAAATGTTGAAACCATTTAATGAGAACACAAAAAAGGTGTGCAACATGACGATATTGTCTTGTTTACATTGTGTAATTTATAAACTCATCTATTTCTACACTTTATCTTCTTAAAATGTTATTGTGTACCTAACCTTAACCACACTGCTAACCTTATGCCTAACCCAAACCTTAAATGAAGACCAAAAAGCACATTTTCGTTTTCATACATTTTTTCAATATAGCCCCCCTCCCCCCACAAAAAAAAAATGTGGCTGTGATAACTAGTTGAAACCCCGGAGATAAGCTATCCAAAGTCACACCCACTTTGCCACGGTCGCACAACAGCCGGATGAAGCTAATTGGCTAACTCTTCCCACCTGCGAACACACACAAGCAGGGGGCGTCGTGCTTCTAAGGGGCACAGTGGTGCGTGCCCCCTCAGATTTGAACAGTTTAAAAGTTTAAAGTTTAAAAATAAAAAAGGTTCCCAATCTCCCAACATCATTACTAAATACCAAGTGGCAATTTCAGACTATCAGTCAAGCTAGAGTAGCTGGCATGGCTGTTAAGACTAGAGTAGCTGGCATGCCTGCTGGCATGGTTGGTAGACTAGAGTAGCTGGCATGCCTGCTGGCATGGTTGGTAGACTAGAGTAGCTGGCATGCCTGCTGGCATGGTTGGTAAGACTAGAGTAGCTGGCATACCTGCTGGCATGGTTGGTAGACTAGAGTAGCTGGCATGCCTGCTGGCATGGTTGGTAGACTAGAGTAGCTGGCATACCTGCTGGCATGGTTGGTAGACTAGAGTAGCTGGCATTCCTGCTGGCATGGTTGGTAGACTAGAGTAGCTGGCATGCCTGCTGGCATGGTTGGTAGACTAGAGTAGCTGGCATGCCTGCTGGCATGGTTGGTAGACTAGAGTAGCTGGCATTCCTGCTGGCATGGTTGGTAGACTAGAGTAGCTGGCATGCCTGCTGGCATGGTTGGTAGACTAGAGTAGCTGGCATGCCTGCTGGCATGGTTGGTAGACTAGAGTAGCTGGCATGCCTGCTGGCATGGTTGGTAGACTAGAGTAGCTGGCATGCCTGCTGGCATGGTTGGTAAGACTAGAGTAGCTGGCATACCTGCTGGCATGGTTGGTAGACTAGAGTAGCTGGCATTCCTGCTGGCATGGTTGGTAGACTAGAGTAGCTGGCATTCCTGCTGGCATGGTTGGTAGACTAGAGTAGCTGGCATTCCTGCTGGCATGGTTGGTAGACTAGAGTAGCTGGCATGCCTGCTGGCATGGCTGTTAAGACTAGAGTAGCTGGCATACCTGCTGGCATGGTTGGTAGACTAGAGTAGCTGGCATACCTGCTGGCATGGTTGGTAGACTAGAGTAGCTGGCATTCCTGCTGGCATGGTTGGTAGACTAGAGTAGCTGGCATGCCTGCTGGCATGGTTGGTAGACTAGAGTAGCTGGCATGCCTGCTGGCATGGTTGGTAGACTAGAGTAGCTGGCATGCCTGCTGGCATGGTTGGTAGACTAGAGTAGCTGGCATGCCTGCTGGCATGGTTGGTAAGACTAGAGTAGCTGGCATACCTGCTGGCATGGTTGGTAGACTAGAGTAGCTGGCATTCCTGCTGGCATGGTTGGTAGACTAGAGTAGCTGGCATGCCTGCTGGCATGGTTGGTAGACTAGAGTAGCTGGCATACCTGCTGGCATGGTTGGTAGACTAGAGTAGCTGGCATTCCTGCTGGCATGGTTGGTAGACTAGAGTAGCTGGCATGCCTGCTGGCATGGTTGGTAGACTAGAGTAGCTGGCATGCCTGCTGGCATGGTTGGTAGACTAGAGTAGCTGGCATTCCTGCTGGCATGGTTGGTAGACTAGAGTAGCTGGCATGCCTGCTGGCATGGTTGGTAGACTAGAGTAGCTGGCATGCCTGCTGGCATGGTTGGTAGACTAGAGTAGCTGGCATGCCTGCTGGCATGGTTGGTAGACTAGAGTAGCTGGCATGCCTGCTGGCATGGTTGGTAAGACTAGAGTAGCTGGCATACCTGCTGGCATGGTTGGTAGACTAGAGTAGCTGGCATTCCTGCTGGCATGGTTGGTAGACTAGAGTAGCTGGCATTCCTGCTGGCATGGTTGGTAGACTAGAGTAGCTGGCATGCCTGCTGGCATGGTTGGTAGACTAGAGTAGCTGGCATGCCTGCTGGCATGGCTGTTAAGACTAGAGTAGCTGGCATACCTGCTGGCATGGTTGGTAGACTAGAGTAGCTGGCATACCTGCTGGCATGGTTGGTAGACTAGAGTAGCTGGCATTCCTGCTGGCATGGTTGGTAGACTAGAGTAGCTGGCATGCCTGCTGGCATGGTTGGTAGACTAGAGTAGCTGGCATGCCTGCTGGCATGGTTGGTAGACTAGAGTAGCTGGCATGCCTGCTGGCATGGTTGGTAGACTAGAGTAGCTGGCATGCCTGCTGGCATGGTTGGTAAGACTAGAGTAGCTGGCATACCTGCTGGCATGGTTGGTAGACTAGAGTAGCTGGCATTCCTGCTGGCATGGTTGGTAGACTAGAGTAGCTGGCATGCCTGCTGGCATGGTTGGTAGACTAGAGTAGCTGGCATTCCTGCTGGCATGGTTGGTAGACTAGAGTAGCTGGCATGCCTGCTGGCATGGTTGGTAGACTAGAGTAGCTGGCATGGTTGATAGACTAGAGTAGCTGGCATGCCTGCTGGCATGGTTGGTAGACTAGAGTAGCTGGCATGGTTGATAGACTAGAGTAGCTGGCATGCCTGCTGGCATGGTTGGTAGACTAGAGTAGCTGGCATGCCTGCTGGCATGGTTGGTAGACTAGAGTAGCTGGCATGCCTGCTGGCATGGTTGGTAAGACTAGAGTAGCTGGCATACCTGCTGGCATGGTTGGTAGACTAGAGTAGCTGGCATTCCTGCTGGCATGGTTGGTAGACTAGAGTAGCTGGCATTCCTGCTGGCATGGTTGGTAGACTAGAGTAGCTGGCATGCCTGCTGGCATGGTTGATAGACTAGAGTAGCTGGCATACCTGCTGGCATGGTTGATAGACTAGAGTAGCTGGCATGCCTGCTGGCATTGGTGGTAGACTAGAGTAGCTGGCATGCCTGCTGGCATGGTTGGTAGACTAGAATAGCTGGCATACCTGCTGGCATGGTTGGTAGACTAGAGTAGCTGGCATGCCTGCTGGCATGGGTGGTAGACTAGAGTAGCTGGCATTCCTGCTGGCATGGTTGGTAGACTAGAGTAGCTGGCATGGTAGGTAGACTAGAGTAGCTGGCATGGTTGGTAGACTAGAGTAGCTGGCATGCCTGCTGGCATGGTTGGTAGACTATAGTAGCTGGCATGGTAGGTAGACTAGAGTAGCTGGCATGCCTGCTGGCATGGTTGGTAGACTAGAGTAGCTGGCATGCCTGCTGGCATGGCTGGTAGACTAGAGTAGCTGGCATGGTAGGTAGACTAGAGTAGCTGGCATGGTTGGTAGACTAGAGTAGCTGGCATGCCTGCTGGCATGGTTGGTAGACTAGAGTAGCTGGCATGGTTGGTAGACAAGAGTAGCTGGCATGGTAGGTAGACTAGAGTAGCTGGCATGGTAGGTAGACTAGAGTAGCTGGCATGCCTGCTGGCAAGGTTGGTAGACTTTAGAAAAGCAATCAATAACTAAATATACTGAATAAGACCGAGAATCCTTTTAATCTTTTGCCCAGATTTTAGCAGAGAAGCATTTTTAGATTCTTAAAAATAAAATAAAAAAGAACCACAGGGCAATGAAGATACAGACAGCTCAAGAGGTATGCTGACATATGCAGAAAAATGCACATATTTTTTTACTTAGAATTAAGCATAGTGAGTATGGCTCTAAATGGTAGGAAATAGCTGTTTCAGGGTTTGCAAAATAGAAAAATTATCCAATTTACGGATCCAATTTACGCCAATCGCAGTGGGGTTGCTTAGCACGCTAACTTGGCTAGCTAGTTATCTATGCTTGGATGTAATTTTGCTTAACTGATAAGGGACACTTTATGTTCTGTGAATAATAGTTAAATTGACATATTGGGTGAGCTCCATTCCTGACAGGCTGAACAGATTAAATAGCAGCCTCAAAGGCTGATAAATCAGGATGCTGTCTTGTAGGCTGTTTCATGAGCAAAGCTACTTGCAGGCATATATTGCTGATGGATCCCTAAGGTGTAACCCCTATAGTGAAAATGACATTTCAGTTAGGATTTCAATATACACGACATGACCAAAAGTATGTGGAAACCTGCTCGTCACACATCTCATCCCCCCCCCCCTCCCCTTTGCTGCTATAACAGCCTCCACTCTTCTGAGAAGACTTCCCCACTAGATGTTGGAACATTGCTGCTATAACAGCCTCCACTCTTCTGGGAAGGCTTTCCACTAGATGTTGGAACATTGTTGTGGGCACTTGCTTCCATTCAGTCACAACAGAATTTGTGAGGTTGGGCACTGATATTGGGTGCGATTAGGCCTGGCTCACAGTTGGTGTTCCAATTTATCCCAAAGGTATTCAATAGGGTTAAGGTCTCTGTGCAGGCCAATCAAGTTCTTCCACACCAATTTCGACAAACCATTTCTGTATGTACCTTGCTTTGTGCACGGGGGCATTGTCATGCTGAAACAGGAAAGGACCTTCACCAAACTGTTGCCCCAAAGTTGGAGGCACAGAATCATCTAGAATGTCATTGTATTCTATAGCATTAAGATTTCCCTTCACTGGAACTAATGGGCCGGACCATGAAAAACAGCCCCAGACCATTATTCCTCCTCCGCCAAACTTTACAGTTGGCACTATGCATTAGGGCAGGTAGTGTTCTCCTGGCTTCCGCCAAACCCCAGATTCATCCTTTGGACTGCCAGATGGTGAAGTGTGATTCATCACTGAGGAGAACGCATTTCTACTGCTCCAGAGTCCAATGGTGGCGAGATTTACAACACTCCAGCCAACGCTTGGTATTGCACATGGGGATCTTAGGCTTGTGTGGAGCTGCTCAGCCACGGAAGCCCATTTCATGAAGCTCCCAACGAACAGTTGATGTGCTGACGTTGCTCCCAGAGGCAGTTTGGAACTCGGTAGTGAGTGTTACAACCGAGGACAGGCGATTTTTATACTCTACTCGCTTCAGCACTCGGCGGTCCCGTTCTCTGAGCTAGTGTGGCCTACCACTTCGCGGCTGAGCCGTTGTTGCTCTTAGACGTTTCCACACTTTCCACAAAAACAGCACTTACAGTTGAACGGGGGGGGGCAGCTCTAGCAGAGTAGAACATTTGATGAACTGACTTGTTGGAAAGATGGCATCCTATGACGGTGGCACGTTGAAAGTCACTGAGCTCTTCAGTACGGGGCCATTCTACTGCCCGTGTTTGTCTATGGAGATTGCATGGCTGTGAGCTCGATTCTATACACCTGTCAGCAACGGGTGTGGCTGAAATAGCCGAATCCACTAGTTTGAAGGGGAATCCACTAATACTTTTGGCCACGTAGTGTATGTATTCTAATATAAATATGTACTTTAGGAGGAAAACGTCCATCATACGTTGAGCAAGGACAACAACTGCTCCCAGACACCGATGACGTGGATGTCGATTAAGGCAGCACCCTACTGCTGTAGCATTGGGAAAGTATTCAGTTCCCTTCTATTTCTCCACATTTTGTTAAATTACAGCCTGAAATGGATTAAATAACTTAATTTCCTCATCAATCTACACACAATAGCCCATAATGACAAAGCGAA
>NC_092173.1:45860885-45925885 GCF_045791955.1 Oncorhynchus clarkii lewisi | reverse complement strand
TACGCTGAAGTACTGAAATTCCAAAACAGAAGAATGTTGTTTTAATAATGTTTGCACCATGTTTTGTGCTGCTACCATCTTGTGTTGCTACCATGTTGTTGTCATGCTGTGTTGTTATGTGTTGCTACCATGCTGTGTTGCTACCTTTCTGTGTTGCTACCTTGCTGTGTTGCTACCATGTTGTGTTGCTACCTTGCTGTGTTGCTACCATGTTGTTGTCATGCTGTGTTGTTATGTGTTGCTACCATGCTGTGTTGCTACCTTGCTGTGTTGCTATCATGCTGTGTTGCTACCTTGCTGTGTTGCTACCATGTTGTTGTCATGCTGTGTTGTTATGTGTTGCTACCATGCTGTGTTACTACCTTTCTGTGTTGCTACCATGTTGTGTTGCTACCTTGCTGTGTTGCTACCTTGCTGTGTTGTCATGTGTTGCTGCCCTGCTATGTTGTTGTCACGTTGTGTTGCTACCATGCTGTGTTGCTACCTTGCTGTGTTGCTACCATGCTGTGTTGCTACCTTGCTGTGTTGCTACCATGTTGTGTTGCTACCATGTTGTGTTGCTACCTTGCTGTGGTGCTACCATGCTGTGTTGCTACCATGTTGTGTTTCTACCTTGCTGTGTTGCTACCATGCTGTGTTGCTACCTTGCTGTGTTGCTACCATGTTGTGTTGCTACCATGTTGTGTTGCTACCTTGCTGTGGTGCTACCATGCTGTGTTGCCAAGTGTTGCTGCCTTGCTATGTTGTTGTCTTAGGTCTCTCTTTATGTAACGTTGTTTTGTCTCTCTTGTCGTGATGTGTGTTTTGTCCTATATTTATACTTTATTTATTTATTTTTAATCCCCCGTCCCCGCAGGAGGCCTTTTGCCTTTTAGTTGGCCGTCATTGTAAATAAGAATTTGTTCTTATTTAACTGACTTTCCTCGTTAAATAAAAGGTTAATGAAAAAATGAAAAAAAATAATAACGTGCTTGGAACAAGAACATGACTTTAAATAGAACGACGATGAAACCTGTAAGAAACGTTATGCTGAAGTACTTCAATTCCCACAGAAGAAGGTTGTTTTCTTAACATTCGCCGAACTATTTGATAACATTCCTTTAAACGTTGGCCAACATTTTATTAAAATATTTTTTACCTTTATTTAACTAGTCAGTTAAGAACAAATTCTTGTTTACAATGACAGCCTTCATTAGTGGGTTAACTGCCTGTTCAGGGGCAGAACGACAGCTCGGGGATTTGAACTTGCAACCTTTCGGTTACTAGTCCAACGCTCTAACCACGAGGCTACCCTGCCGCCCCCATAAATATACCATGGTTTAATGTTTAGGACAACGTTCAGTTAAAATAATGAAATACCAAGAAAATAAAACGTTGTTTTTTTTTCGTCAAATTCCTTAAACGTGCTGAGAATGTTCCTACGGTGGAGAAATTACAAGATTGTTATAAGGCCATTATTGCATCAAATGGTTGTTTTATTGCAACAGAATAAGGGGTTGTTAGAACGCTCTTCTGTGTGTGTTCTACTGAGGATGGGCCTCTGGGAGATTTACATTGTCTTTGGGTGATACTGCATTCCAGAGCATGAGTTAATGTTTCTGTTCTTTAAGGTACCAGGGAGAGATGACCCCAGGGCCCATCCCTGGTCTCCACACAGTGAGATATTGTCTGCTGTGAATTATAAGTATCTTTCATACTAATCTTAACCTTGTGATCCATTCAATATATCTGTTGTTTGTCATGTAGCCTGAAGGTTGGTGTATCTTGGCTTAAAACACCTTTGTACTTTTGTCTCGGGGCTCTCAACGAATCATCTGAGGGTGATTCGTCGACCAGTCATCATTAATGTAGAGCACTCAATCGATTCACTTTGTGTGTGTGTGTGTTGTATTGACCTGCTCCCTTATTAATAAGTGAATAAAGATTTAGTTTAAGTATAACTCTGACTTGTGTGATATGTTTGTCTCTCCTCATCTGATAGTAAAGAAATTAACCAACACACACCCATTGTGCACCATGCCCAGAAAGTTGTGGGAAGGTTGTGTGCAAAATAACCATAGAACATCCACGCTCTAAGAAACATATGGTTCTTAGAACGTTATCTGTTAGCTGGGATAAGTGTTAACGGGCCAGAGGTGGCTTTGGTGGTCTGTGAACCACGCAGAACATCCACTCAGAAACATATGGTTCTTAGAACGTTATGTGTTAGCTGGGATAAGTGTTAACGGGCCAGAGGTGGCTTTGGTGGTCTGTGAACCACGCAGAACATCCACTCAGAAACATATGGTTCTTAGAACGTTATGTGTTAGCTGGGATAAGTGTTAACGGGCCAGAGGTGGCTTTGGTGGTCTGTGAACCACGCAGAACATCCACTCAGAAACATATGGTTCTTAGAACGTTATCTGTTAGCTGGGATAGGTGTTAACGGGCCAGAGGTGGCTTTGTTGGTCTGTGAACCACGCTTGTGTGATGAGTTACCTTTCATGAGAAGTGGAGACTTGCGTTAGCTTCCTGAGCCAGTTTTCTTGGCCCTAGGCTTTAGCTCAATGGGTTAAAACATAGATGTAAGTCTTGCATTTCCGGTGATAGTTATTCTTGCTGAGAATGCAAGTCCTTTAGTTCTTTAATGGATTGGGAATTTGTGCATTCATAAAGTGGTTTTTACTATGGTAATTACATACTAAATTGCTGCTGCAATATGGGAAGGTTTTTATTAGCAATTTTGTTGCTGTCGCAGCCGATTAGGACTGTTGTACTGATCAAAACACAACTGATTAGGACTGATAAACCTATCAAAACACAATTGATTAGGATTGATAAACCTATCAAAACACAGCTGATTAGGACTGGTGTACAGTGCCTTCAGAAAGTATTCACGCCCATTAACTTTTTCCATATTTTGTTGTGCTAAAGCCTGAATATAAAATGGATTCAATTGAGATTTGTTGTCACTGGCCTATAGACAATACCCCATTGTGTCAAAGTGGAATTATGTTTTAGAAATTTTGACAAATTAATTAAAAATTAAAAACTGAAATGAGTCCATAAGTATTCAACCCCTTTGTTATGAGACTAAATAAGTTAAAGTGTAAATATTTGCTTAACAAGTCACACGATAACTTGCATGGAATCACTCTGTGTGTTAGCCAGCATATGCGATACTAGTGTAGAAGTCAGGTGCAGGAGAGCAGAGAGTTGTGATGAGGACACAACGCACACTTTATTCGGCAGAAGCAAACAACAGACGGACGCAACAGTGTCCAACAAACCTCCAGCCAAAGGCAATAGTGCAAAGCGCGACAAAGACACAAATAAGCAAAAAAAATTTAACAATTAAACATACTCCGGGTTGAAACATAGTACCCGGGGGAAAAACTAGCTCGACGCGTCAATACAAAACACGTAACAAAACAATCCCACACAAAGACATGGGGGGAACAGAGGAAGATGTATATATCTATATATAAGATAAATATATATATATATATGTGCAGTTGATTAGGGAATGTCAACCAGGTGTGTGGGGAACAAGACAAAACAAATGGATACATGAAAAATGGAGCGGCGATGGCTAGAAAGCCGGTGACGTCGACCGTCGAACGCCGACCGAACAAGGAGGGGAGCCGACTCACACTGTGTGCCATAATAGTGTTTAACATGATTTTTGAATGACTACCTCATCTCTGTACCCCACACATACAATTATCTGTAAGGTACCAGAGTCGAGCAGTGAATTTCAAACACAGATTCAACACAAGGTTTTCCAATGCCTCGCAAAGAAGGGCACCTATTGGTAGATGGGTAGAAATAAAAAAGCAGATATTGAATATCCCATTGAGCATGGTGAAGTTATTAATTACACTTTGGATGGTGTATCAGTAAAACCAGTCACTACAAAGATACAGGCATCCTAACTCAGTTGCCAGAGAAGAAGGAAACCACTAAGGGATTTCACCATGAGGCCAATGGTGACTTTAAAACAATAACAGAGTTTAATGGCTGTGATTGGAGAAAACTGAGGATGGATCAACAACATTGTAGTTACTTCACATTACTAACCTAAATGACAGAGTGAAAAGAAGGAAGACTGTATTCCAAAACATGCATCCTGTTCGCAGCAAGGAACTAAAGTAAACGTGCAAGAAATGTGGCAATTCACTTATTACCCTGAAAAGTGTTCTGTTTGGGGCAAATCCAATACAACACATTACTGAGTACCACTCTCCATATTTCAAGCATTGTGGTGGCTGCATCATGTTATGGGTATGCTTGTAATTGATAAGGATTGGGGAGTTTCTCAGGATAAAAAAAAAATGTAACAAACCTAAGCACAGGCAAAATCCTAGATGAAAACCTGTTTCAGTCTGCTTTCCACCAGACACTGGGAGATGAATTCACCTTTCAGCAGGACAATAACCTAAAACACAAGGGAAACCTGTTTCAGTCTGCTTTCCACCAGACACTGGGAGATGAATTCACCTTTCAGCAGGACAATAACTTAAAACACAAGGGAAACCTGTTTCAGTCTGCTTTCCACCAGACACTGGGAGATGAATTCACCTTTCAGCAGGACAATAACCTAAAACACAAGGGAAACCTGGTTCAGTCTGCTTTCCACCAGACACTGGGAGATGAATTCACCTTTCAGCAGGACAATAACCTAAAACACAAGGGAAACCTGGTTCAGTCTGCTTTCCACCAGACACTGGGAGATGAATTCACCTTTCAGCAGGACAATAACCTAAAACACAAGGGAAACCTGGTTCAGTCTGCTTTCCACCAGACACAGGGAGATGAATTCACCTTTCAGCAGGACAATAACCTAAAACACAAGGGAAACCTGGTTCGGTCTGCTTTCCACCAGACACTGGGAGATGAATTCACCTTTCAGCAGGACAATAACCTAAAACACAAGGGAAACCTGGTTCAGTCTGCTTTCCACCAGACACTGGGAGATGAATTCACCTTTCAGCAGGACAATAACCTAAAACACAAGGGAAACCTGGTTCAGTCTGCTTTCCACCAGACACAGGGAGATGAATTCACCTTTCAGCAGGACAATAACCTAAAACACAAGGGAAACCTGGTTCAGTCTGCTTTCAACAGACACAGGGAGACAAATTCACCTTTCAGCAGGACAATAACCTAAATCACAAGGGAAACCTGGTTCAGTCTGCTTTCAACAGACACAGGGAGATGAATTCACCTTTCAGCAGGACAATAACCTAAAACACAAGGGAAACCTGGTTCAGTCTGCTTTCCACCAGACACAGGGAGATGAATTCACCTTTCAGCAGGACAATAACCTAAATCACAAGGGAAACCTGGTTCAGTCTGCTTTCCACCAGACACTGGGAGATGAATTCACCTTTCAGCAGGACAATAACCTAAAAACACAAGGGAAACCTGGTTCAGTCTGCTTTCCATCAGACACTGGGAGATGAATTCACCTTTCAGCAGGACAATAACCTAAAACACAAGGGAAACCTGGTTCAGTCTGCTTTCCACCAGACACTGGGAGATGAATTAACCTTTCAGCAGGACAATAACCTAAAACACAAGGGAAACCTGGTTCAGTCTGCTTTCCATCAGACACTGGGAGATGAATTCACCTTTCAGCAGGACAATAACCTAAAACACAAGGGAAACCTGGTTCAGTCTGCTTTCAACAGACACTGGGAGATGAATTCACCTTTCAGCAGGACAATAACCTAAAACACAAGGGAAACCTGGTTCAGTCTGCTTTCCACCAGACACAGGGAGATGAATTCACCTTTCAGCAGGACAATAACCTAAATCACAAGGGAAACCTGGTTCAGTCTGCTTTCCACCAGACACTGGGAGATGAATTCACCTTTCAGCAGGACAATAACCTAAAAACACAAGGGAAACCTGGTTCAGTCTGCTTTCCATCAGACACTGGGAGATGAATTCACCTTTCAGCAGGACAATAACCTAAAACACAAGGGAAACCTGGTTCAGTCTGCTTTCCACCAGACACTGGGAGATGAATTAACCTTTCAGCAGGACAATAACCTAAAACACAAGGGAAACCTGGTTCAGTCTACTTTCCATCAGACACTGGGAGATGAATTCACCTTTCAGCAGGACAATAACCTAAAACACAAGGGAAACCTGGTTCAGTCTGCTTTCAACAGACACTGGGAGATGAATTCACCTTTCAGCAGGACAATAACCTAAAACACAAGGGAAACCTGGTTCAGTCTGCTTTCAACAGACACTTGGAGATGAATTCACCTTTCAGCAGGACAATAACCTAAAACACAAGGGAAACCTGGTTCAGTCTGCTTTCCACCAGACACTGGGAGATGAATTCACCTTTCAGCAGGACAATAACCTAAAAACACAAGGGAAACCTGGTTCAGTCTGCTTTCAACAGACACTGGGAGATGAATTCACCTTTCAGCAGGACAATAACCTAAAACACAAGGGAAACCTGGTTCAGTCTGCTTTCCACCAGACACAGGGAGATGAATTCACCTTTCAGCAGGACAATAACCTAAATCACAAGGGAAACCTGGTTCAGTCTGCTTTCCACCAGACACTGGGAGATGAATTCACCTTTCAGCAGGACAATAACCTAAAAACACAAGGGAAACCTGGTTCAGTCTGCTTTCCATCAGACACTGGGAGATGAATTCACCTTTCAGCAGGACAATAACCTAAAACACAAGGGAAACCTGGTTCAGTCTGCTTTCCACCAGACACTGGGAGATGAATTAACCTTTCAGCAGGACAATAACCTAAAACACAAGGGAAACCTGGTTCAGTCTGCTTTCCATCAGACACTGGGAGATGAATTCACCTTTCAGCAGGACAATAACCTAAAACACAAGGGAAACCTGGTTCAGTCTGCTTTCAACAGACACTGGGAGATGAATTCACCTTTCAGCAGGACAATAACCTAAAACACAAGGGAAACCTGGTTCAGTCTGCTTTCAACAGACACTTGGAGATGAATTCACCTTTCAGCAGGACAATAACCTAAAACACAAGGGAAACCTGGTTCAGTCTGCTTTCCACCAGACACTGGGAGATGAATTCACCTTTCAGCAGGACAATAACCTAAAAACACAAGGGAAACCTGGTTCAGTCTGCTTTCCACCAGACACAGGGAGATGAATTCACCTTTCAGCAGGACAATAACCTAAATCACAAGGGAAACCTGGTTCAGTCTGCTTTCCACCAGACACTGGGAGATGAATTCACCTTTCAGCAGGACAATAACCTAAAAACACAAGGGAAACCTGGTTCAGTCTGCTTTCCATCAGACACTGGGAGATGAATTCACCTTTCAGCAGGACAATAACCTAAAACACAAGGGAAACCTGGTTCAGTCTGCTTTCCACCAGACACTGGGAGATGAATTAACCTTTCAGCAGGACAATAACCTAAAACACAAGGGAAACCTGGTTCAGTCTGCTTTCCATCAGACACTGGGAGATGAATTCACCTTTCAGCAGGACAATAACCTAAAACACAAGGGAAACCTGGTTCAGTCTGCTTTCAACAGACACTGGGAGATGAATTCACCTTTCAGCAGGACAATAACCTAAAACACAAGGGAAACCTGGTTCAGTCTGCTTTCAACAGACACTTGGAGATGAATTCACCTTTCAGCAGGACAATAACCTAAAACACAAGGGAAACCTGGTTCAGTCTGCTTTCCAACAGACACTGGGAGATGAATTCACCTTTCAGCAGGACAATAACCTAAAACACAAGGGAAACCTGGTTCAGTCTGCTTTCAACAGACACTTGGAGATGAATTCACCTTTCAGCAGGACAATAACCTAAAACACAAGGGAAACCTGGTTCAGTCTGCTTTCCACCAGACACTGGGAGATGAATTCACCTTTCAGCAGGACAATAACCTAAAAACACAAGGGAAACCTGGTTCAGTCTGCTTTCCACCAGACACAGGGAGATGATTTCACCTTTCAGCAGGACAATAACCTAAATCACAAGGGAAACCTGGTTCAGTCTGCTTTCCACCAGACACTGGGAGATGAATTCACCTTTCAGCAGGACAATAACCTAAAAACACAAGGGAAACCTGGTTCAGTCTGCTTTCCATCAGACACTGGGAGATGAATTCACCTTTCAGCAGGACAATAACCTAAAACACAAGGGAAACCTGGTTCAGTCTGCTTTCCACCAGACACTGGGAGATGAATTCACCTTTCAGCAGGACAATAACCTAAAACACAAGGGAAACCTGGTTCAGTCTGCTTTCCACCAGACACTGGGAGATGAATTCACCTTTCAGCAGGACAATAACCTAAAACACAAGGGAAACCTGTTTCAGTCTGCTTTCCACCAGACACTGGGAGATGAATTCACCTTTCAGCAGGACAATAACCTAAAAACACAAGGGAAACCTGGTTCAGTCTGCTTTCCACCAGACACTGGGAGATGAATTCACCTTTCAGCAGGACAATAACCTAAAACACAAGGGAAACCTGTTTCAGTCTGCTTTCCACCAGACACTGGGAGACAAATTCACCTTTCAGCAGGACAATAACCTAAAACACAAGGGAAACCTGGTTCAGTCTGCTTTCAACAGACACAGGGAGATGAATTCACCTTTCAGCAGGACAATAACCTAAAAACACAAGGGAAACCTGTTTCAGTCTGCTTTCCACCAGACACTGGGAGATGAATTCACCTTTCAGCAGGACAATAACCTAAAACACAAGGGAAACCTGGTTCAGTCTGCTTTCCACCAGACACTGGGAGATGAATTCACCTTTCAGCAGGACAATAACCTAAAACACAAGGGAAACCTGGTTCAGTCTGCTTTCCACCAGACACTGGGAGATGAATTCACCTTTCAGCAGGACAATAACCTAAAACACAAGGGAAACCTGGTTCAGTCTGCTTTCCACCAGACACTGGGAGATGAATTCACCTTTCAGCAGGACAATAACCTAAAACACAAGGGAAACCTGGTTCGGTCTGCTTTCCACCAGACACTGGGAGATGAATTCACCTTTCAGCAGGACAATAACCTAAAACACAAGGGAAACCTGGTTCAGTCTGCTTTCCACCAGACACAGGGAGGTGAATTCACCTTTCAGCAGGACAATAACCTAAAACACAAGGGAAACCTGGTTCGGTCTGCTTTCCACCAGACACTGGGAGATGAATTCACCTTTCAGCAGGACAATAACCTAAAACACAAGGGAAACCTGGTTCAGTCTGCTTTCCACCAGACACAGGGAGGTGAATTCACCTTTCAGCAGGACAATAACCTAAAAACACAAGGGAAACCTGGTTCAGTCTGCTTTCACCAGACACAGGGAGATGAATTCACCTTTCAGCAGGACAATAACCTAAAACACAAGGGAAACCTGGTTCAGTCTGCTTTCCACCAGACACAGGGAGATGAATTCACCTTTCAGCAGGACAATAACCTAAAACACAAGGGAAACCTGGTTCAGTCTGCTTTCCACCAGACACTGGGAGATGAATTCACCTTTCAGCAGGACAATAACCTAAAACACAAGGGAAACCTGGTTCAGTCTGCTTTCCACCAGACACTGGGAGATGAATTCACCTTTCAGCAGGACAATAACCTAAAACACAAGGGCAATATACACTGCAGTTGTTTACCAAGAAGACGTAGAATGTTCCTGAGTGGCCGAGTTACAGTTTTGACTGAAATCTGCTTCAAAATCTATGGCAAGCTCTGAAAATGGTTGTCCAGCAATGATCAACAACCAACTTAACAGAGCTTTAAGAATTTAGAAAATAATAAATGGGCACAATGTTGCACAATCCAGGTGTGAAAAGCTCTTAGATATTTATCCAGAAAGACTCACAACTGTAATCACTGGCAAAGGTACTTCTACAAAGTATTGCCTCAGGGGTGTGAATAATTATGTAAATTAGATATTTATATATTTCATTTTCAATAAATGTGTAAAAATGTCTAAAAACATGTTTTCACTTTGTCATTGTAGGGTATTGTGTGTAGATGGGTGAGAAGAACATATATTTAATCCATTTTGAATTCAGGCTGTAACACAACAACATGTGGAATAGGTCAAGGGGTGTAGTTTCATATCAAAACACAGCTGATTAGGACTGATAAACCTATCAAAACACAGCTGATTAGGACTGATAAACATATCAAAACACAGCTGATAAACCTATCAAAACACAGCTGATTAGGACTGATAAACATATCAAAACACAGCTGATTAGGACTGATAAACATATCAAAACACAGCTGATTAGGACTGATAAACATATCAAAACACAGCTGATTAGGACTGATAAACATATCAAAACACAGCTGATTAGGACTGATAAACATATCAAAACACAGCTGATTAGGACTGATAAACATATCAAAACACAGCTGATTAGGACTGATAAACATATCAAAACACAGCTGATTAGGACTGATAAACATATCAAAACACAACTGATTAGGACTGATAAACATATCAAAACACAGCTGATTAGGACTGATAAACATATCAAAACACAGCTGATTAGGACTGATGAACCTATCAAAACACAGCTGATTAGGACTGATAAACCTATCAAAACACAACTGATTAGGACTGATAAACCTATCAAAACACAACTGATGAACCGATCAAAACATAGCTGATTAGGACTGATAAACCTATCAAAACACAGCTGATTAGGACAAAAAATATGTAAAAAATTGGTAAAACCGTATGATATGTCACTGATTCTAGATTAGGTGGTTAGGTGGCTAACGTTAGCTATCTGGCAAAAATTAGCTAGATTAGGGGTTAGGGTTAAGGTTAGGTGGCTAACGTTAGCTATCTGGCAAAAATTAGCTAGGTTAGGGGTTAGGGTTAAGGTTAGGGTTAGGTGGCTAACGTTAGCTATCTGGCTAAAATTAGCTAGGTTAGGGGTTAGGGTTAAGGTTAGGGTTAGGTGGCTAACGTTAGCTATCTGGCTAAAATTAGCTAGGTTAGGGGTTAGGGTTAAGGTTAGGGTTAGGTGGCTAACGTTAGCTATCTGGCAAAAATTAGCTAAGTTAGGGGTTAGGGTTAAGGTTAGGGTTAGGTGGCTAACGTTAGCTATCTGGCTAAAATTAGCTAGGTTAGGGGTTAGGGTTAAGGTTAGGGTTAGGTGACTAACGTTAGCTATCTGGCTAAAATTAGCTAGGTTAGGGGTTAGGGTTAAGGTTAGGGTTAGGTGGCTAACGTTAGCTATCTGGCTAAAATTAGCTAGGTTAGGGGTTAGGGTTAAGGTTAGGGTTAGGTGGCTAACGTTAGCTATCTGGCTAAAATTAGCTAGGTTAGGGGTTAGGGTTAAGGTTAGGGTTAGGTGGCTAACGTTAGCTATCTGGCTAAAATTAGCTAGGTTGGTGGTTAGGGTTAAGGTTAGGGTTAGGTGGCTAACGTTAGCTATCTGGCTAAAATTAGCTAGGTTAGGGGTTAGGGTTAAGGTTAGGGTTAGGTGGCTAACGTTAGCTATCTGGCTAAAATTAGCTAGGTTGGTGGTTAGGGTTAAGGTTAGGGTTATGTTTAGGTTTAGGTTTTTTTGACCTTTATTTAACCAGGTAGGCTAGTTTTGAGAACAAGTTCTCATTTACAACTGCAACCTGGCCAAGATAAAGCAAAGCAGTTCGACACATACAACAACAGAGTTACACATGGAGTAAAACAAACATACAATCAATAATACAGTAGAAAAATCTATAAACAGGTTGTGCAAATGAGGTAGGATAAGAGAGGTAAGGCAATAAATAGGCCATGGTGGCGAGGTAATTACAATATAGCAATTAAACACTGGAATGGTAAGATGTGCAGAAGATGTTTGTGCAAGTAGAGATGCTGGCGTGCAAATGAGCAAGATATATAAATAAATACAGTATGGGGATGAGGTAGTTGGATGGTTAAAGGATTAAAGTTAGGGTTAGTAGTTGCAAAGTAGCTGAAAGGTTGCTAATTAGCTAATATTATAAGTTGTCTGTGATGAGATTCGAACTCGAATCCTTTGGGTTGCTAGACGTTAACTTTTATACACCGACCCCCCATCCATCCTACTTTAGATTTTATCTTAACCAGTTGCATCTCTAGGGGCGCTATTTCATTTTTGGATAAAAAACGTTCCCGTTTTAAGCGCAATATTTTGTCACGAAAAGATGCTCGACTATGCATATTATTGACCGTTTTGGAAAGAAAACACTCTGAAGTTTCAGAATCTGCAAAGGTATTGTCTGTAAGTGCCCCAGAACTCATTCTACAGGCGAAACCAAGATGATACGTCAACCAGGAAATGAGCAGAATCTCTGAAGCTCTGTTTTCCATTGTCTCCTTATATGGCTGTGATTGCGCAAGGAATGAGCCTACACTTTCTGTCGTTTCCCCAAGGTGTTTGCAGCATTGTGACGTATTTGTAGGCATATCATTGGAAGATTGACCATAAGAGACTACATTTTCCAAGTGTCCGCCTGGTGTCCCTGCGTCGAAATTGGAGCGCAAAGCCAGGTACAATTATTTTTCCATTTGAGAGCAAGGAGAAACCAGGCTTCCACGAAGGATATATCATCGAAGAGATATGTGGAAAAACACCTTGAGGATTGATTCTAAACCACGTTTGCCATGTTTCAGTCGATATTATGGAGTTAATTTGGAAAAAAGTTCGCGTTTTGAGGGCTGAATTTTTATTTTTATTTATTTATTTTTATTTTTTTTTGGTAGCCAAATGTGATGTACAAAACGGAGCTATTTCTAATACACAAAGAATCTTTTTGGAAAAACTGAGCAATCTAACTGAGAGTCTCCTCATTGAAAACATCAGAAGTTCTTCAAAGGTAAGTTATTTTATTTAAAGGCTTTACTTGTTTTTGTGATAGTTGCCTGCTAAATGCTAACGCTAATGCTAACGCTAAATGCTACGCTAGCTAGCTACTGTTACACAAATGATTGTTTTCCTATGGTTGAAAAGCATATTTTGAAAATCTGAGATGACAGTGTTGTTAACAAAAGGCTAAGCTTGAGAGATAGCATATTTATTTCATTTCATTTGCGATTTTCATGAATAGTTAACGTTGCGTTATGGTAATGAGCTTAGGTCTATAAATAGAATCCCGGATCCGGGTTTGGTCGTCGCAACAGGTTAAGTAACCATCTGTCTTATGTAACCATACCAAATGTAACATGTACTAATTTGAGTGTCTTGGATTTACGTTTACTATGTTACGTCTAGTCTATGAGATCAGGCTGTGTTTTCAGGTTGTGAGTGTTCAGGGTTAAAGGTTATCTCTCTGAAGTGCAGTATGTCTACATCGACAGTGACTTGTTTTCCATTTCATGATATGCCTGCATTATTATAAATAACTTTTTTGTTTTGTTTTAACATTTCAAAAATAAAAATAAGATGGAAATATGTTAAACTTGTCTAAAGAATATAAAGATATTCCTTCCTCGGATTGTTGTTCAGTGGGTTTTTTTTACAAACTTTAGTTGAAAATAATCCCTTTATAAGGTAACTTTTGTTCATTCCATCCCCCACACACCTAGCTCCAGTATAGTTATTATTGTTCACTAGAGACCTAGCTCCAGTATAGTTATTATGGTTCACTAGAGACCTAGCTCCAGTATAGTTATTATTGTTCACTAGAGACCTAGCTCCAGTATATCTATTATTGTTCACTAGAGACCTAGCTCCAGTATAGTTATTATTGTTCACTAGAGACCTAGCTCCAGTATAGTTATTATTGTTCACTAGAGACCTAGCTCCAGTATAGTTATTATTGTTCACTAGAGACCTAGCTCCAGTATAGTTATTATTGTTCACTAGAGACCTAGCTCCAGTATAGTTATTATTGTTCACTAGAGACCTAGCTCCAGTATAGTTATTATTGTTCACTAGAGACCTAGCTCCAGTATAGTTATTATTGTTCACTAGAGACCTAGCTCCAGTATAGTTATTATTGTTCACTAGAGACCTAGCTCCAGTATAGTTATTATTGTTCACTAGAGACCTAGCTCCAGTATAATTATTATTGTTCACTAGAGACCTAGCTCCAGTATAGTTATTATTGTTCACTAGAGACCTAGCTCCAGTATAGTTATTATTGTTCACTAGAGACCTAGCTCCAGTATAGCTATTATTGTTCACTAGAGACCTAGCTCCAGTATAGTTATTATTGTTCACTAGAGACCTAGCTCCAGTATAGTTATTATTGTTCACTAGAGACCTAGCTCCAGTATAGTTATTATTGTTCACTAGAGACCTAGCTCCAGTATAGTTATTATTGTTCACTAGAGACCTAGCTCCAGTATAGTTATTATTGTTCACTAGAGACCTAGCTCCAGTATAGTTATTATTGTTCACTAGAGACCTAGCTCCAGTATAATTATTATTGTTCACTAGAGACCTAGCTCCAGTATAGTTATTATTGTTCACTAGAGACCTAGCTCCAGTATAGTTATTATTGTTCACTAGAGACCTAGCTCCAGTATAGCTATTATTGTTCACTAGAGACCTAGCTCCAGTATAGTTATTATTGTTCACTAGAGACCTAGCTCCAGTATAGTTATTATTGTTCACTAGAGACCTAGCTCCAGTATAATTATTATTGTTCACTAGAGACCTAGCTCCAGTATAGTTATTATTGTTCACTAGAGACCTAGCTCCAGTATAGTTATTATTGTTCACTAGAGACCTAGCTCCAGTATAGCTATTATTGTTCACTAGAGACCTAGCTCCAGTATAGTTATTATTGTTCACTAGAGACCTAGCTCCAGTATAGTTATTATTGTTCACTAGAGACCTAGCTCCAGTATAGTTATTATTGTTCACTAGAGACCTAGCTCCAGTATAGTTATTATTGTTCACTAGAGACCTAGCTCCAGTATAGTTATTATTGTTCACTAGAGACCTAGCTCCAGTATAGTTATTATTGTTCACTAGAGACCTAGCTCCAGTATAATTATTATTGTTCACTAGAGACCTAGCTCCAGTATAGTTATTATTGTTCACTAGAGACCTAGCTCCAGTATAGTTATTATTGTTCACTAGAGACCTAGCTCCAGTATAGCTATTATTGTTCACTAGAGACCTAGCTCCAGTATAGTTATTATTGTTCACTAGAGACCTAGCTCCAGTATAGTTATTATTGTTCACTAGAGACCTAGCTCCAGTATAGTTATTATTGTTCATTAGAGACCTAGCTCCAGTATAGTTATTATTGTTCACTAGAGACCTAGCTCCAGTATAGTTATTATTGTTCACTAGAGACCTAGCTCCAGTATAGTTATTATTGTTCACTAGAGACCTAGCTCCAGTATAGTTATTATTGTTCACTAGAGACCTAGCTCCAGTATAGCTATTATTGTTCACTAGAGACCTAGCTCCAGTATAGTTATTATTGTTCACTAGAGACCTAGCTCCAGTATATCTATTATTGTTCACTAGAGACCTAGCTCCAGTATAGTTATTATTGTTCACTAGAGACCTAGCTCCAGTATAGTTATTATTGTTCACTAGAGACCTAGCTCCAGTATAGTTATTATTGTTCACTAGAGACCTAGCTCCAGTATAGTTATTATTGTTCACTAGAGACCTAGCTCCAGTATAGTTATTATTGTTCACTAGAGACCTAGCTCCAGTATAGTTATTATTGTTCACTAGAGACCTAGCTCCAGTATAGTTATTATTGTTCACTAGAGACCTAGCTCCAGTATAGTTATTATTGTTCACTAGAGACCTAGCTCCAGTATAGTTATTATTGTTCACTAGAGACCTAGCTCCAGTATAATTATTATTGTTCACTAGAGACCTAGCTCCAGTATAGTTATTATTGTTCACTAGAGACCTAGCTCCAGTATAGTTATTATTGTTCACTAGAGACCTAGCTCCAGTATAGCTATTATTGTTCACTAGAGACCTAGCTCCAGTATAGTTATTATTGTTCACTAGAGACCTAGCTCCAGTATAGTTATTATTGTTCACTAGAGACCTAGCTCCAGTATAGTTATTATTGTTCACTAGAGACCTAGCTCCAGTATAGTTATTATTGTTCACTAGAGACCTAGCTCCAGTATAGTTATTATTGTTCACTAGAGACCTAGCTCCAGTATAGTTATTATTGTTCACTAGAGACCTAGCTCCAGTATAATTATTATTGTTCACTAGAGACCTAGCTCCAGTATAGTTATTATTGTTCACTAGAGACCTAGCTCCAGTATAGTTATTATTGTTCACTAGAGACCTAGCTCCAGTATAGCTATTATTGTTCACTAGAGACCTAGCTCCAGTATAGTTATTATTGTTCACTAGAGACCTAGCTCCAGTATAGTTATTATTGTTCACTAGAGACCTAGCTCCAGTATAATTATTATTGTTCACTAGAGACCTAGCTCCAGTATAGTTATTATTGTTCACTAGAGACCTAGCTCCAGTATAGTTATTATTGTTCACTAGAGACCTAGCTCCAGTATAGCTATTATTGTTCACTAGAGACCTAGCTCCAGTATAGTTATTATTGTTCACTAGAGACCTAGCTCCAGTATAGTTATTATTGTTCACTAGAGACCTAGCTCCAGTATAGTTATTATTGTTCACTAGAGACCTAGCTCCAGTATAGTTATTATTGTTCACTAGAGACCTAGCTCCAGTATAGTTATTATTGTTCACTAGAGACCTAGCTCCAGTATAGCTATTATTGTTCACTAGAGACCTAGCTCCAGTATAGTTATTATTGTTCACTAGAGACCTAGCTCCAGTATAGCTATTATTGTTCACTAGAGACCTAGCTCCAGTATAGTTATTATTGTTCACTAGAGACCTAGCTCCAGTATAGTTATTATTGTTCACTAGAGACCTAGCTCCAGTATATCTATTATTGTTCACTAGAGACCTAGCTCCAGTATAGTTATTATTGTTCACTAGAGACCTAGCTCCAGTATAGTTATTATTGTTCACTAGAGACCTAGCTCCAGTATAGCTATTATTGTTCACTAGAGACCTAGCTCATACCTAGTCAAGTTCCTTACTGACTGGTTTAATTTGATTCAGACGGCCGGAGAAAATAATGCATCAAGCAGTCTAGATATGCAGACACGACTGTGCTGTTGTTTTTCTGGTGTAAATGACCACTGTCTTTGTTTTTGTTCCAAATGGCAACCTACTCACTCTGTAGTCCACTACTTCTAGTCAAAATTAGAGCACTCTATATAAGTAATAAGGTGCCATTTACGACACATCCTTGGTTTCTACCGTCTGGTTATCATCATTGTTTGTAATTGTCTGAAAAGGGCCAGAAGTCTTATTCATTACAATAGAAACCTCCAAACTGTATGGAGTTGTAGGCCTAGTCTTCAATGGGAATCATTTATTTCATTGTCTCCACCAGTGGGCTTAGAGAAATTATTGTTCTGTGTATAAATAGCCATTGTAACTCCTGTTACAGGCGTTGGGATGATAAATTCAGACTTCTATTTACAATGGTTGTGTCCCAAATAGCACCCTATTCTCTACGCAGTGCACTACTTTTGACCAGAGTCCTATGAGCCCTGGTCAAAAGTAGCGCACTATATAGGGAATAGGGTGCTATTTTGGACAGAGGCAATAACTGCTTTAACCTAATTGCAAAATAGACTGTAATAATAACCATCTGAACGAAATAGCCTTTACTTCACTGTGAGAGAAACACTTCAAATGTGTCACAATCAAAGGATCAACAACGTCTTGGCACCAGAAAGCGGTGCTTCCTCTAACAGCCAGCAGCGACCACAATATGGCAGCGCAGATAAATAATGAATGTTTATTGTGAAGCTGCTTTCAAATGACTATAATTGAAGTCTTTCATTTTAAATTTGATTGTCTCAACTCACTGCGCCAGCGTCAGGTAACGAACGCATCATCAGAGTGATCCAGTCCGTTCCGTTCACAAACCATTCTATATCCCAGAATCCTTCAGCTGGATGTCTCGGACGTATATCTTCTTGGTGAGCTGAAACTGAGAGTGTGTTCCAAATTGCACCCTAATCTCTGCAGTATGTAGTGCAGATGGATGGATGGTGGATGGATGTAATGAGTAATATACATATTTGTTATTAACGGTTCTCAACCTGAATCATATCTGTTATTAACGGTTCTCAACCTGAATCATATCTGTTATTAGTGGTTCTCAACCTGAATCATATTTGTTATTAACGGTTCTCAACCTGAATCATATTTGTTATTAGTGGCTCTAAACCTGAATCATATTTGTTATTAACGGTTCTCAACCTGAATCATATTTGTTATTAACGCTTCTCAATCTGAATCATATTTGTTATTAGCGGTTCTCAACCTGAATCATATTTGTTATTAACGGTTCTCAATCTGAATCATATTTGTTATTAGCGGTTCTCAACCTGAATCATATTTGTTATTAACGGTTTTCAACCTGAATCATATTTGTTATTAACGGTTCTCAACCTAAATCATATTTGTTATTAACGGTTCTCAACCTGAATCATATTTGTTATTAGTGGCTCTAAACCTGAATCATATTTGTTATTAACGGTTCTCAACCTGAATCATATTTGTTATTAACGCTTCTCAATCTGAATCATATTTGTTATTAACGCTTCTCAATCTGAATCATATTTGTTATTAGCGGTTCTCAACCTGAATCATATTTGTTATTAACGGTTCTCAACCTGAATCATATTTGTTAACGGTTCTCAATCTGAATCATATTTGTTATTAGCGGTTCTCAACCTGAATCATATTTGTTATTAACGGTTCTCAACCTGAATCATATTTGTTATTAACGGTTCTCAACCTAAATCATATTTGTTATTAACGCTTCTCAATCTGAATCATATTTGTTATTAACGCTTCTCAACCTGAATCATATCTGTTATTTGTGGTTCTCAACCTGAATCATATTTGTTATTAACGGTTCTCAACCTAAATCATATTTTTTATTAACGGTTCTCAACCTGAATCATATTTGTTATTAACGGGTCTCAACCTGAATCATATCTGTTATTTGTGGTTCTCAACCTGAATCATATTTGTTATTAACGGTTCTCAACCTGAATCATATTTGTTATTAGCGGTTCTCAACCTGAATTGTATATATTGACATTTTTTGCCTTTTCAAATGAAGGCAGAAGAGTCCATCATTTTATTCAGTAAAATGTAATTCAGACATATACGTCACAGACGTCGTTCTTTCTAACAATGTTCTAGATGTCACGGTTTTCTTCCATCGAAGGAGAGGAGGACCAAAATGCAGCGTGGTTAGAGTTCATGGTTTTTAATAAGAGAAACTCAACATGAACACAATTACAAAAACAACAACCGTGGCGAAACAGACCCATCTGGTGCAGAGAACACAAAGACAGGAAACAGTCCTCTCTGGTGCAGAGAACACAAAGACAGGAAACAGTCCTCTCTGGTGCAGAGAACACAAAGACAGGAAACAGACCCATCTGGTGCAGAGAACACAAAGACAGGAAACAGACCCATCTGGTGCAGAGAACTCAAAGACAGGAAACAGACCCATCTGGTGCAGAGAACACAAAGACAGGAAACAGTCCTCTCTGGTGCAGAGAACACAAAGACAGGAAACAGACCCATCTGGTGCAGAGAACACAAAGACAGGAAACAGACCCATCTGGTGCAGAGAACACAAATACAGGAAACAGACCCATCTGGTGCAGAGAACACAAAGACAGGAAACAACCACCCACAAAGTACCCACAGAATATGGCTGCCTAAATATGGTTCCCAATCAGAGACAACAATAGACAGCTGCCTCTAATTGAGAACCAATCTAAGCAACCATAGACATACAAATTACCTAGAAGGGTCACAGCCCCATAAACATACAAAAAAAACCTAGACATACATCACCCATGTCCCGCTCTGACCTAACCAAAATAACAAGGAAAAAACAAAGAATACTAAGGTCAGGGTGTGACACTAGAAGGTCAGTAATATTACTGATATCCTTCTTTCTTACTCGTACTCTTACTTTTCTGGTTACTACATGACTCCATATGTGTTATTTCATAGTGTTGATGTCTTCACTATTATTCGACAAGGTAGAAAATAGTAAAAATAAAGAAAAACTCAGAGTAGGTATGTTTAAGGTTTTGACTGGTACTGTATATATGTATCAATATATATATATATATTAAAAATATATATATAATTATTATTAATATATATATTTTTTAATACATATACTATATATATATGTATATATATATGGGGGATTGGAAATAATGCAGGCAATTACATTGATGGAAGCTACAATCAATCTGCATTACTAAAGCTGATCTACAACCCTAAAAATACAATATATCAAACAAAGATGATTCACCAACTTGTTTGACATTAAGAAAAATGTGTTCCCCTTGAATTTACTAATACATTTTATATCCGTGCATATGAAGTATGACAATGCCCTCTCTGCGTGTACATCCTCGATGGCCTCCTCCCTATTCCGTACACAGGACACTACATTTGACCAGGGTCCTTTGGCCCAGGTTAATGGAGGGGTCTCATCGTCCTGATACAAGACAGTTTCAGACAACATGAGGTTAGAGGGGTTTTGTTACACATTTTATTTATACATTTTTGTGATCTTTTTTTCCAATAAATTAGATATTGTGAAATGAATTGCCTTTGATATAGCCGAAAGGATCCATTCTAATTGATGGACGGTGGTGACCAGATTACGTTACTGCGTTACGATAATGGTCTCTAATGGTCTCTAATAGTCTCTAATGGTCTCTAATGGTCTCTAATTGTCTCTAATAGTCTCTAATGGTCTCTAATGGTCTCTAATGGTCGCTAATGGTCTCTAATGTCATGCATAATCATTAATAAGGATGCATAATCACTGTAATTTATTGTTCAAAATAGATACTGTGCCTTGCGAAAGTATTCGGCCCCCTTGAACTTTGCAACCTTTTGCCACATTTCAGGCTTCAAACATAAAGATATAAAACTGTATTTTTTTGTGAAGAATCAACAACAAGTGGGACACAATCATGAAGTGGAACGACATTTATTGGATATTTCAAACTTTTTTAACAAATCAAAAACTGAAAAATTGGGCGTGCAAAATTATTCAGCCCCTTTACTTTCAGTGCAGCAAACTCTCTCCAGAAGTTCAGTGAGGATCTCTGAATGATCCAATGTTGACCTAAATGACTAATGATGATAAATACAATCCACCTGTATGTAATCAAGTCTCTGTATAAATGCACCTGCACTGTGATAGTCTCAGAGGTCCGTTAAAAGCGCAGAGAGCATCATGAAGAACAAGGAACACACCAGGCAGGTCCGAGATACTGTTGTGAAGAAGTTTAAAGCCGGATTTGGATACAAAAAGATTTCCCAAGCTTTAAACATCCCAAGGAGCACTGTGCAAGCGATAATATTGAAATGGAAGGAGTATCAGACCACTGCAAATCTACCAAGACCTGGCCGTCCCTCTAAACTTTCAGCTCATACAAGGAGAAGACTGATCAGAGATGCAGCCAAGAGGCCCATGATCACTCTGGATGAACTGCAGAGATCTACAGCTGAGGTGGGAGACTCTGTCCATAGGACAACAATCAGTCGTATATTGCATAAATCTGGCCTTTATGGAAGAGTGGCAAGAAAGCCATTTCTTAAAGATATCCATAAAAAGTGTCATGGTTTGGGCCTGCTTTTCTTCAGCAGGGACAGGGAAGATGGTTAAAATTGATGGGAAGATGGATGGAGCCAAATACAGGACCATTCTGTAAGAAAACCTGATGGAGTCTGCAAAAGACCTGAGACTGGGACAGAGATTTGTCTTCCAACAAGACAATGATCCAAAACATAAAGCAAAATCTACAATGGAATGGTTCAAAAATAAACATATCCAGGTGTTAGAATGGCCAAGTCAAAGTCTAGACCTGAATCCAATCGAGAATCTGTGGAAAGAACTGAAAACTGCTGTTCACAAATGCTCTCCATCCAACCTCACTGAGCTCGAGCTGTTTTGCAAGGAGGAATGGGAAAAAATGTCAGTCTCTCGATGTGCAGAACTGATAGAGACATACCCCAAGCGACTTACAGCTGTAATCGCAGCAAAAGGTGGCGCTACAAAGTATTAACTTAAGGGGGCTGAATAATTTTGCACGCCCAATTTTTCAGTTTTTGATTTGTTAAAAAAGTTTGAAATATCCAATAAATGTCGTTCCACTTCATGATTGTGTCCCACTTGTTGTTGATTCTTCACAAAAAAATACAGTTTTATATCTTTATGTTTGAAGCCTGAAATGTGGCAAAAGGTCGCAAAGTTCAAGGGGGCCGAATACTTTCGCAAGGCACTGTATATCTGATTACGGTGACCTCAGAAATAGTATTGTTACAAATTACTATCTGCAAATGTCTTGTTACAGAAACTGCCTACAGCTTCATATCAAAACTCACTTGAGAGATGTAAGTTAATTGGTATTTCAAAAAAATGTAAACACGGATCAAAATCAAATTTTTTTCTTTGTAGCTGATGAAGTTTGAATACATCATCGAATAAACCGGGCGTGAGACGAATGTCCATTTTTTCACAAAATAGAAATGGACAAGTTAATCAAAGGAAAGTGGGATTGAAGGCATCAATCTGGTCACAGAGAAGAGAATACTGACTAGGCTGTGTTGGCCCACCGGAGAACACTGACTAGGCTGTGTTGGCCCACCAGAGAACACTGACTAGGCTGTGTTGGCCCACCAGAGAATACTGACTAGGCTGTGTTGGCCCACCAGAGAATACTGACTAGGAGAACACTGACTAGGCTGTGTTGGCCCACCAGAGAACACTGACTAGGCTGTGTTGGCCCACCAGAGAATACTGACTAGGCTGTGTTGGCCCACCAGAGAATACTGACTAGGCTGTGTTGGCCCACCAGAGAAAACTGACTAGGAGAACACTGACCAGGCTGTGTTGGCCCACCAGAGAATACTGACTAGGCTGTGTTGGCCCACCAGAGAATACTGACTAGGCTGTGTTGGCCCACCAGAGAATACTGACTAGGCTGTGTTGGCCCACCAGAGAATACTGACTAGGAGAACACTGACTAGGCTGTGTTGGCCCACCAGAGAATACTGACTAGGCTGTGTTGGCCCACCAGAGAATACTGACTAGGAGAACACTGACTAGGCTGTGTTGGCCCACCAGAGAATACTGACTAGGAGAACACTGACTAGGCTGTGTTGGCCCACCAGAGAATACTGACTAGGCTGTGTTGGCCCACCAGAGAACACTGACTAGGCTGTGTTGGCCCACCAGAGAATACTGACTAGGCTGTGTTGGCCCACCAGAGAATACTGACTAGGCTGTGTTGGCCCACCAGAGAATACTGACTAGGCTGTGTTGGCCCACCAGAGAATACTGACTAGGCTGTGTTGGCCCACCAGAGAATACTGACTAGGCTGTGTTGGCCCACCAGAGAATACTGACTAGGAGAACACTGACTAGGCTGTGTTGGCCCACCGGAGAACACTGACTAGGCTGTGTTGGCCCACCAGAGAACACTGACTAGGAGAACACTGACTAGGAGAACACTGACCAGGCTGTGTTGGCCCACCAGAGAATACTGACTAGGAGAACACTGACTAGGCTGTGTTGGCCCACCGGAGAATACTGACTAGGCTGTGTTGGCCCACCAGAGAACACTGACTAGGAGAACACTGACTAGGCTGTGTTGGCCCACCAGAGAATACTGACTAGGCTGTGTTGGCCCACCAGAGAATACTGACTAGGAGAACACTGACTAGGAGAACACTGACTAGGAGAACACTGACTAGGCTGTGTTGGCCCACCAGAGAATACTGACTAGGCTGTGTTGGCCCACCAGAGAATACTGACTAGGCTGTGTTGGCCCACCAGAGAATACTGACTAGGCTGTGTTGGCCCACCAGAGAATACTGACTAGGAGAACACTGACTAGGCTGTGTTGGCCCACCAGAGAATACTGACTAGGCTGTGTTGGCCCACCAGAGAATACTGACTAGGCTGTGTTGGCCCACCAGAGAACACTGACTAGGCTGTGTTGGCACACCAGAGAATACTGACTAGGCTGTGTTGGCCCACCGGAGAATACTGACTAGGCTGTGTTGGCCCACCAGAGAATACTGACTAGGCTGTGTTGGCCCACCAGAGAATACTGACTAGGCTGTGTTGGCCCACCAGAGAATACTGACTAGGAGAACACTGACTAGGCTGTGTTGGCCCACCAGAGAATACTGACTAGGCTGTGTTGGCCCACCAGAGAATACTGACTAGGCTGTGTTGGCCCACCAGAGAACACTGACTAGGCTGTGTTGGCACACCAGAGAATACTGACTAGGCTGTGTTGGCCCACCGGAGAACACTGACTAGGCTGTGTTGGCCCACCGGAGAACACTGACTAGGCTGTGTTGGCCCACCGGAGAACACTGACTAGGAGAACACTGACTAGGCTGTGTTGGCCCACCAGAGAATACTGACTAGGCTGTGTTGGCCCACCGGAGAACACTGACTAGGAGAACACTGACTAGGCTGTGTTGGCCCACCGGAGAACACTGACTAGGAGAACACTGACTAGGCTGTGTTGGCCCACCAGAGAACACTGACCAGGCTGTGTTGGCCCACCGGAGAACACTGACTAGGAGAACACTGACTAGGCTGTGTTGGCCCACCAGAGAACACTGAACAGGCTGTGTTGGCCCACCAGAGAATACTGAACAGGCTGTGTTGGCCCACCAGAGAATACTGACTAGGCTGTGTTGGCCCACCAGAGAACACTGACTAGGCTGTGTTGGCCCACCAGAGAATACTGACTAGGAGAACACTGACTAGGCTGTGTTGGCCCACCAGAGAACACTGAACAGGCTGTGTTGGCCCACCAGAGAATACTGACTAGGAGAACACTGACTAGGAGAACACTGACTAGGAGAACACTGACTAGGCTGTGTTGGCCCACCAGAGAACACTGACTAGGAGAACACTGACTAGGCTGTGTTGGCCCACCAGAGAACACTGACCAGGCTGTGTTGGCCCACCAGAGAACACTGACTAGGCTGTGTTGGCCCACCAGAGAACACTGACTAGGCTGTGTTGGCCCACCAGAGAATACTGACTAGGAGAACACTGACCAGGCTGTGTTGGCCCACCAGAGAATACTGACTAGGCTGTGTTGGCCCACCAGAGAATACTGACTAGGCTGTGTTGGCCCACCAGAGAACACTGACCAGGCTGTGTTGGCCCACCAGAGAACACTGACTAGGCTGTGTTGGCCCACCAGAGAACACTGACTAGGCTGTGTTGGCCCACCAGAGAATACTGACTAGGAGAACACTGACCAGGCTGTGTTGGCCCACCAGAGAATACTGACTAGGCTGTGTTGGCCCACCAGAGAACACTGACTAGGCTGTGTTGGCCCACCAGAGAACACTGACTAGGCTGTGTTGGCCCACCAGAGAACACGCCATAATTAATTTCCCTTATAAAATCCCATTTACTTGATGAATAAACAGTCACACTGTTTGACATCCTTTTCTTTTTCGCATTTACATAAAATGTAATTTTTAGATGACATAGTCAACGCTCACCTTTTCACCCTGAGATAGGCCTCAGCTCCTTACGTAGTTATCGCCGAGACCTCGAGCTGAAGTAGCTCGGCTATTGGGACCAAAGGGGATTGGAGGGGAGTACGTGACTGCACACATTCTACATTTAGGTTAATTACTTGGCACTTATCTTCCTGGAGAAAAAAAAAGGGGTTGAAATCAGAGTATTGAGATCTGAGATGGCCTCCTACTTAAAAATACTATGGTTTATTATGGAGCCAATGGATATAAGTGTCTGTAGTGTAGAAGCTAGGAAGATGGTTATCATTGAATTAAAATGCACAAAAAAGCTTTCAGTACGAATCAAATATATTTTATTTTGTCACATGCTTCGTAAAAAAAACAGTTAAAAACAGTTCATCACAGAGTTTTTTCTGTGTGCCTAAATTTAACACATTTGTCACAGAACATAAGGAGTTGAAGTCAGTTTACTCGTCAAACTTAAACGTTTGTCCAAGGACGTTGCGACCTGAAGTCAGACTGTGATATCTTGTTGCAGACACTGTGCTCTCACTGTGCTTCTCTGCCGGCTCTTGTTGGACATACCTGCCAGGCTGGGATTGGCTGTGGCCATGCAATTGCATGCTGGGGCAAAATATGGCCTTGTACTACTATCCAAAGATAGCAATGACCTCAGAGTATAACATAATTGTTATTTTGAATCTCAGTCAAAACAAGAGAAATGCCAAAGTAATGGACTGAAAATATTTTTCACATTTTACACGAATCCCAAAAGGCATCCTATTCCTTATGAAGTACACTACCTTTGAACAGGGCCCAGTTTTGGGACGCAGACGCTGCTGTTTGGTTAAAAGCATTCATTGGGGCAGTCGGTGCGGCAAGGTAGCCTAGTGGTTAGAGCGTTGGACTAGTAACCAGCAGGTAGCCTAGTGGTTAGAGCGTTGGACTAGTAACCAGCAGGTAGCCTAGTGGTTAGAGCGTTGGACTAGTAACCAGCAGGTAGCCTAGTGGTTAGAGCGTTGGACTAGTAACCAGCAGGTAGCCTAGTGGTTAGAGCGTTGGACTAGTAACCAGCAGGTAGCCTAGTGGTTAGAGCGTTGGACTAGTAACCGAAAGGTGTTGCAAGTTCAAACCCCTGAGCTGACAAGGTGCAAATCTGTTGTTCTGCCCCCTGAACAGGCAGTTAACACACTGTTCCTAGGCCATCATTGAAAATAAGAATTTGTTCATATCTGACTTGCCTAGTTTATTTTATTTTTTTAAGTTCCTTAAACCGTACAGCCTTATAAGTATGTACGTAGAGTATCTTACTTCACACATCCCTTCTCTGCATCAGGGCAGGAAGAAATTATGCACTGTATTGAATTCAGTCAGCGGGTCCAAAGAAGACAGCCAGGCTCTGAAACACCAAGATACACACACACAGAGAAGAGACGTTGTCAGAGATATGTACTCTACTTTCCCCAGTTATATCTGTATTAACAGGACAAGATGATATCTCTTTAGAGCACCCATCACTACTGCATAGAGTCACACAGAGAAAAGGTATTTACACTGTAGCTACTGTTCTAGATAGAATAACACCCTCCCTTCAGCTGTCACACAGTGCCAGACAGACTCCTTCTGTTTCTACTACACATGTGAGGCCATATAAAATTAAATTACCAGAACGGTGATCCCCATTGAAGTCAATCTGCCATTGTCTGAGGGGCTTTCATCTGTTGTAGCAGAGGAGGCTGGTGGGCGGGTGGAGATATAGGAGGACATGCTCATTGTAATGGCTGGAATAATAGTAATGGTATCAAACACACGGTTTTCATGTATTTAATGCGTTTGATACCTTTCCGTCCATTCCAGCCATTACAATGAGCATGTCCTCCTAAATCTTCACCCACTCACCAGCCTCCTCTGTGTTCTTCTCATTATCTCTGAGGCTTTAAAGTGTAAAAAAAAAAAGCGAATTTAATTGATTATGATGCAGGAAGGGTTGTGAGTTACGGGCTGATGCAGGAAGGGTTGTGAGTTACGGGCGGATGCAGGAAGGGTTGTGAGTTACGGGCTGATGCAGGAAGGGTTGTGAGTTACGGGCGGATGCAGGAAGGGTTGTGAGATGCGGGCTGATGCAGGAAGGGTTGTGAGATGCGGGCTGATGCAGGAAGGGTTGTGAGATGCGGGCGGATGCAGGAAGGGTTGTGAGATGCGGGCTGATGCAGGAAGGGTTGTGAGATGCGGGCGGATGCAGGAAGGGTTGTGAGATGCGGGCTGATGCAGGAAGGGTTGTGAGATGCGGGCTGATGCAGGAAGGGTTGTGAGATGCGGGCTGATGCAGGAAGGGTTGAGAGATGCGGGCGGATGCAGGAAGGGTTGTGAGATGCGGGCTGATGCAGGAAGGGTTGTGAGATGCGGGCTGATGCAGGAAGGGTTGTGAGATGCGGGCTGATGCAGGAAGGGTTGTGAGATGCGGGCGGATGCAGGAAGGGTTGTGAGATGCGGGCTGATGCAGGAAGGGTTGTGAGTTACGGGCTGATGCAGGAAGGGTTGTGAGATGCGGGCTGATGCAGGAAGGGTTGTGAGATGCGGGCTGATGCAGGAAGGGTTGTGAGATGCGGGCGGATGCAGGAAGGGTTGTGAGATGCGGGCGGATGCAGGAAGGGTTGTGAGATGCGGGCTGATGCAGGAAGGGTTGTGAGATGCGGGCGGATGCAGGAAGGGTTGTGAGATGCGGGCTGATGCAGGAAGGGTTGTGAGATGCGGGCGAATGCAGGAAGGGTTGTGAGATGCGGGCGGATGCAGGAAGGGTTGTGAGATGCGGGCTGATGCAGGAAGGGTTGTGAGATGCGGGCTGATGCAGGAAGGGTTGTGAGTTACGGGAGGATGCAGGAAGGGTTGTGAGATGCGGGCTGATGCAGGAAGGGTTGTGAGATGCGGGCGGATGCAGGAAGGGTTGTGAGATGCGGGCTGATGCAGGAAGGGTTGTGAGATGCGGGCTGATGCAGGAAGGGTTGTGAGATGCGGGCTGATGCAGGAAGGGTTGTGAGATGCGGGCTGATGCAGGAAGGGTTGTGAGATGCGGGCTGATGCAGGAAGGGTTGTGAGATGCGGGCTGATGCAGGAAGGGTTGTGAGATGCGGGCTGATGCAGGAAGGGTTGTGAGATGCGGGCTGATGCAGGAAGGGTTGTGAGATGCGGGCTGATGCAGGAAGGGTTGTGAGATGCGGGCTGATGCAGGAAGGGTTGTGAGATGCGGGGCTGTTGCGTCAGGCGTGTTATGAACAGGCAATGCTTAACGTGTTAAGAAAGATCTATTCATTTCCTCTTCATTTGGATAATGAGTGTAATTAGACACCTATCAAGGAGACATAATAGGAGGGTTGTGTTGGCAGATGATGAGGGGTAAAGAGAGATCAGCAGAGTGTTGGAACGGTGATGTTCCAATAGAATAGTCCATGATGTTAGAACAAGAAGGCCGTGTTCCCATTCTCTACCCTTCTCCAGAAGTGTACACTCATTCACTCCCTTCTCATGCATTTAAAAGCATTGGATTGTCTGTCTGTCTGTCAATACAAGCTAGTTGTCACACAGCCTGTTACTGTCAATACAACCTAGTTGTCACAGAGTCAATGCTACCAAAAGTAAGGGCCAGGTGCTTCATTTATAAAACATTCATACCACATATTTAATAGTAATTGTTACGATGAAATCCACAGCAAGATTGTGATTTATAAATCCTGAACCTGACGTGAAAATATGTGATTTACCTGGATTTGATACGTGCTTGATTTGAATATGATTAGATAGCAGGATTTTCTCAGTTATGTCCTCTTCTTGGTTCTTAAGGCATATTTTTAACAAGCCATTGCTGCTGTCCAATGCTGTATTCTGTCTCTCTGTGGTAATGAGTGGCTAAAAGACAGAAAGAGCGAGAAAGAGCAAGAGAGAGAGGGGGGAGATGGTCTCGGGAGATAAAGCAATAACAAACTCCTCTTGGTAAATGGTGATGTTGCTGTTGTTGTGGTGCCTTGCCCTAGCAAGAGAGACTAATGATTCAAAGACCCCTTTGTCACAAAGAAAGGAGAAAGTCTCTCCCGGACCAATAGACAGACCGAACACAATGCAAGCATGAGTTTCTGGGCCTAATGAGGCCAGACAGGCATTCTCAGAACACAGCTAAGAACTGGAATGTTCTCAGAACACAGCTAAGAACTGGAATGTTCTTAGAACACAGCTTAGAACTGGAATGTTCTTAGAACACAGTTTAGAACTGGAATGTTCTTAGAACACAGTTTAGAACTGGAATGTTCTTAGAACACAGTTTAGAACTGGAATGTTCTTAGAACACAGTTTAGAACTGGAATGTTCTTAGAACACAGTTTAGAACTGGAATGTTCTTAGAACACAGTTAAGAACTGGAATGTTCTCAGAACACAGCTAAGAACTGGAATGTTCTTAGAACACAGCTTAGAACTGGAATGTTCTTAGAACACAGCTTAGAACTGGAATGTTCTTAGAACACAGCTTAGAACTGGAATGTTCTCAGAACACAGCTTAGAACAGGAATGTTCTTAGAACACAGCTTAGAACTGGAATGTTCTTAGAACACATCTTAGAACTGGAATGTTCTTAGAACACAGCTTAGAACTGGAATGTTCTTAGAACACAGCTTAGAACAGGAATGTTCTTAGAACACAGATTAGAACTGGAGAGTTCTTAGAACACAGATTAGAACTGGAGAGTTCTTGAAAAACAGTTTAGAACTGGAATGTTCTTAGAACACAGTTTAGAACTAGAGAGTTCTTGGAAAACGGTTTAGAACTGGAGAGTTCTTAGAACACAGATTAGAACTGGAGAGTTCTTGGAAAACAGTTTAGAACTGGAGAGTTCTATTGATCTGCCACAACATCATGCTTCCCTATGATCCTCCTCCACATCCCTATCTGGAGAGAAGACATACTTTAACAACAGCAGCTACTCCACAGCTTTGTGGCCAGAGCAAAGCCCTGTCCAAGATCTGAGAGAGTGTGTCCCAAACGACACTCTACTCCATATATAGTGTACTACTTTTGACCAGATCCCTATGGGCCCTACATATAGAATAGGGTGTGATTTGGGACGCAGTACTAGTATCAGGAAGGTATAGTGGAAGGTAGAATCCAGATGGAGGGAGAAAGATATGAGTTGCATTTCTTCCATTTGGTAAAACTGCAATAAAATGGTATTATACAGGAACATAATCTCAATTACTATTGGAAGAGCGATTATAAATATGTTATTTTTTCTCTCTCACAATAATATGGTATAAGCTAGCACTAGAGGTGAGCAACGCCTTGAATACTAAATATACATTTATGAAATGTAAGGCTTGGAGCCTGGTTACAGTCAGTTCTCACTTTTCGAATAGACATTTCATTGGGCGTACTATACTACGCTGCTGCTATTATCTCCTGCAGAAGGGCACTCTTTCACTACATTTAGTTTTTCACTGAATGGACTCTGGCATACCTTTTCTTTTAACATTAGTATCAGTGTATCTCTACTGTCTGCGTTCGTCATTCAGAACTCACTCACACCTCAAGTCGTTGCCACCACACGATTCATGACTGTTACTTTGTGGAGGTCACAGTTTTAACACTGTGCGGAGATAACGAGCTTACCAAGGAGAAAACCCTTTATTAGGTCCAGAGGTTTATTCCACACCGAGTCTTTTATAAGGTCGGGAGTTTACTGCAGAAGGGCAGCAGCGTAGTATAGTACGCACAATTAAATGTCTATTCGATAAGTGAGAACTGACTGTAACCAGGCTCCAAGCCTTACATTTCATAAATGTATATTTAGTATTCAAGGCATTGCTCACCTCTAGTGCTAGCTTATACCATATTATTGTGAGAGAGAAAAAATAACATATTTATAATCGCTCTTCCAATAGTAATTGAGATTATGTTCCTGTATAATACCATTTTATTGCAGTTTTACCAAATGGAAGAAATGCAACTCATATCTTTCTCCCTCCATCTGGATTCTACCTTCCACTATACCTTCCTGATACTAGTACTGCGTCCCAAATCACACCCTATTCTATATGTAGGGCCCATAGGGTTCTGGTCAAAAGTAGTACACTATATATGGAGTAGAGTGTCGTTTGGGACACACTCTCTCAGATCTTGGACAGGGCTTTGCTCTGGCCACAAAGCTGTGAAGCAGCTGCTGTTGTTAAAGTATGTCTCCTCTCCAGATAGGGATGTGGAGGAGGATCATAGGGAAGCATGATGTTGTGGCAGATCAATAGAACTCTCCAGTTCTAAACTGTTTTCCAAGAACATTCCAGTTCTAAGCTGTGTTCTAAGAACTCTCCAGTTCTAAACTGTTTTCCAAGAACTCTCCAGTTCTAAACTGTGTTCTAAGAACTCTCCAGTTCTAATCTGTGTTCTAAGAACTCTCTAGTTCTAAACTGTGTTCTAAGAACTCTCCAGTTCTAATCTGTGTTCTAAGAACTCTCCAGTTCTAATCTGTGTTCTAAAAACATTCTAGTTCTAAACTGTGTTCTAAGAACATTCTAGTTCTAAACTGTGTTCTAAGAACATTCCAGTTCTTAGCTGTGTTCTAAGAACATTCCAGTTCTTAACTGTGTTCTAAGAACATTCTAGTTCTAAACTGTGTTCTAAGAACATTCTAGTTCTAAACTGTGTTCTAAGAACATTCTAGTTCTAAACTGTGTTCTAAGAACATTCCAGTTCTTAGCTGTGTTCTAAGAACATTCCAGTTCTAAACTGTGTTCTGAGAACATTCCAGTTCTAAACTGTGTTCTAAGAACATTCCAGTTCTAAACTGTGTTCTAAGAACATTCTAGTTTTAAACTGTGTTCTAAGAACATTCCAGTTCTAAACTGTGTTCTAAGAACATTCCAGTTCTATCTTTTTTGAAAAAGACATAAAATGCTACAAAACATGAATGATAATGGGCTGGTTTTACTTTGTGGACAATGTGCATGTAGCCCTTCTAATTTTAAATTAATAAAACGTTTTTACATTTTTGTAAAGGGATTATCAGTGTATGCCTGAAATTCACCCTTCAATGTACAATGCTGTGCACATCTTTGTGTAGGATGCTGTACATTACAGAATCAAATCAATCCAGTTCGAGAAATAGAGGTATGAAAATATTTCTCAATGAACTCGATTCAAAAATAAAAGGTCACACAATAAATTACATAAAAAAATGAGGCTATATTTTTTATTTTATTTAAACTTTATTTAACTAGGCAAGTCAGTTTAAGAACAAATTATTATTTACAATGATGGCCTACCAAAAGGCAAAAGGCATCCTGCTGGGATGGGGACCTAAAATGTACAAAAATATTGTAAAAAATAAATACAATATATATATATATATATATATATATATATATATATATATATATATATATATATATATATATATATATATATATATGACAATACACACATCACAACAAGAGAGACACAACACTACATAAAGAGAGACCTAAGACAACAACATAACAGCACAGCATGGCAGCACGCTGTACCAGTACCGAGTCAATGTGTGGGGGTTAGTCGGGGTAGTTTGTACATGCAGGTAGGGGTACAGGAACTATGCATAAAAGGGGTAAAGGAACTATGCATAGAAAAGAAACAGTGAGGGGTCAATGTAAATAGTCTGGGTGGCCATTTGATGAATTGTTCAGTCTTATGGCTTAGGGGTAGAAGCTGTTAAGAAGCCTTTTTGGACCTAGACTTGGCGCTCCTGATCCTCTTGCCGTGGGGTAGCAGAGAGAACTGTCTACAGTCTATGGTGTTGTCGTGCTCCTCTTCACGACTGTCTTGGTGTGTTTGGACCGTAAGATTTTGTTGGTGATGTGGACACCAAGGAACTTGAAACTCTTGACACGCTCCACTACAGCCCCGTCGATGTTAATTGGGGCCTGTTCGCCCAGGGATGTTTGAAACTGTACAGTACAGAATCATTAGACTATGACAAACGTCGGAGACGAAGGGCGTCTTTATGTAGTTTATTCCATTAACTACAGCTACTGTCAGCTAGTGTAATGCGTTTGAATGGTGGGTCATTTGTCAAATACCCTGATGTCTACAGTCATTGAACTATGATTGGATGTCATAGTTAAATGTATGTCTTTAAAAAAAAAACGATATACAGTATAATGAATGGATGCAAATCGCTCAGATCTGCATATATAGTCACACAGGGGGGGAGGAGAAAATGCCGTTGTGCATGAAAATGTATAAAATATGTCAATTCCAAATTAGTCTTGACGACAGTTTGACTGGATGAAAATGTATTTTATTTATTTATTTCACCTTCGTTTAACCAGGTAGGCCAGTTGAGAACACCTTTATTTAACCAGGTAGGCTAGTTGAGAACACCTTTATTTAACCAGGTAGGCCAGTTGAGAACACCTTTATTTAACCAGGTAGGCTAGTTGAGAACACCTTTATTTAACCAGGTAGGCTAGTTGAGAACACCTTTATTTAACCAGGTAGGCCAGTTGAGAACACCTTTATTTAACCAGGTAGGCTAGTTGAGAACACCTGTATTTAACCAGGTAGGCCAGTTGAGAACAAGTTGTCATTTACAACTGTGACCTGGCCAAGATAAAGCAAAGCAGTGCGACAGATACAACGACACAGAGTTACACACAACAACACAGAGTTACACATGGAGTAAACAAAACACAGTCAATAATACAGTAGAACAAAAGAAAACAAAAAGTCTATATACAGTGAGTGCAAATGAGGTAAGATAAGGGAGTTAAGGCAATAAATAGGCCATGGTGGCGAAGTAATTACAATATAACAATTAAACACTGGAATGTTAGATGTGCAGAATATTAATGTGCAAGTAGAGATACTGGGGTGCAAAGGAGCAAGATAAATAAATAAATAGATTATGGGGATAAGGTAGGTAGATAGATGAGCTGTTTACAGATGGGCTATGTACAGGTGCAGTGATCTGTAAGCTGCTCTGACAGCTGGTGCTTAAAGCTAGAGATTGAGATATGAGTCTCCAGCTTCAGAGAATTTTGCAGTTCGCTCCAGTCATTGGCAGCAGAGAACTGGAAGGAAAGATGACCAAAGGAGGAATTGGCTTTGGGGGTGACCAGTGAGATATACCTGCTGGAGCGCGTGCTACGAATGGGTGCTGCTATGGTGACCAGTGAGCTGAGAAAAGACAGGGCTTTACCTAGCAGAGACTTGTAGATAACCTGTACACAGTGGATTTGGCGACGAGTATGACGCGAGGGCCAACCAACAATAGCGTACAGGTCGCAATGGTGGATAGTATATGGGGCTTTGGTGACAAAACGGATGGCACTGTGATAGACTGCATCCAGTTTGTTGATTAGAGTGTTGGAGGCTATTTTATTGATGACATCACCGAAATCGAGGATCGGTAGGATGGTCAGTTTTACGAGGGTATGTTTGGCAGCATGAGTGAAGGAGGCTTTGTTGGGAAATAGGAAGCCAATTCTAGATTTAACTTTGGATTGGAGATGTTTGATGTGAGTCTGGAGGAGAGTTTACAGTCTAACCAGACACCTAGGTATTGGTAGTTGTCCACGTATTCTAAGTCAGAGCTGTCCAGAGTAGTGATGCTGGACGGGCGAGCAGGTGCAGGCAGGGATCGGTTGAATAGCATGCATTTAGTTTCCCCTGCGTTTAAGAGCAGTTGGAGGCCACGGAATGAGAGTTGTATGGCATTGAAGCTCATCTGGAGGTTAGTTAACACAGTGTCCAAAGAGGGGCCAGAAGTATACAGAATGGTGTCGTCTGCGCAGAGGTGTACCAGAGAATCACCAGCAGCAAGAGCAACATCATTGATGTATACAGAGAAGAGAGTTGGCCCGAGGCTGGACCCTGTGGCACCCCCAAAGAGACTGCCAGAGGTCTGGACAACAGGCCCTCCGATTTGACACACTGAACTCTATCAGAGAAGTAGTTTGTAAACTAGGCGAGGCAATCATTTGAGAAACCAAGTCTGTCGAGTCTACCAATAAGAATGTGGTGATTGACAGAGTCGAATGTGGCTGAGGTGCACCCATGACCAGCTCTGAAACCAGATTGCATAGTGGAGAAGGTACGGTGGGATTCGAAATGGTCGGTAATCTGTTAGTTAACTTGGCTTCCGATGACCTTAGAAAGACAGGGTAGGATAGATATAGGTCTGTAGCAGTTTGGGTCTAGAGTGTCTCCCCCTTTGAAGAGGGGGATGACCGCGGCAGCTTTCCAATCTTTGGGAATCTCAGACGATACGAAAGAGAGGTTGAACAGGCTAATAATAGGGGTTGCAACAATTTCTGCAGATCATTTTAGAAAGAGAGGGTCCAGATTGTCTAGCCCGGCTGATTTGTAGGGGTCCAGATTTTTCAGCTCTTTCAGAACATCAGCTATCTGGATTTGGGTAAAGGAGAAATGGTGGGGGCTTTGGTGGGTTGCTGGGTGCTGGGCAGTTGACCGGGGTAGGGGTAGCCAGGTGGAAAGCATGGCCAGCCGTAGAGAAATGCTTATTGAAATTGTTATTATTATTATTATTGAAATTCTCCATTATAGTGGATTCATCGGTGGTGACAGTGTTTCCTAGCCTCAGAGCAGTGGGCAGCTGGGAGGAGGTGCTCTTATTCTCCATGGACTTTACAGTGTCCCTGAACTTTTTTGAGTTAGAACTACAGGATGCAAATTTCTGTTTGAAAAAGCTAGCCTTAGCTTTCCTAACTGCCTGTGTATATTTGCTCCTAACTTCCCTGAAAAGTTGCATATCACGAGGGCTATTCGATGCTAATGCAGAATGCCACAAGTTGTTTTTGTGCTGGTCAAGGGCAGACAGGTTTGGAGTGAACCAAGGACTATATCTATTCCTAGTTCAATTTTTTTTTAATGGGGCATGCTTATTTAAGATGGTGAGGAAGGCACTTTTAAAGAATAGCCAGGCATCATCTACTGACGGAATCTACCGAGGTCAATGTCATTCCAGGATACCCCGGCCAGGTCAATTAGAAAGGCTTGCTTGCAGAAGTGTTTTAGGGAGCGTTTGACAGTATTGAGGGGTGGTCGTTTGGTCGCAGACCCATTACGGATGCAGGCAATGAGGCAGTGATTGCTGAGATCTTGATTGAAAACAGCAGAGGTGTATTTGGAGGGCGAGTTAGTTAGGATGACATCTATGAGGGTGCCCGTGTTTACGGATTTGGAGTTGTACCTGGTAGCATGTCCCAGTTTAGGTCACCTAGTAGCACGAGCTCAGAAGATAGATGGGGGGCAATCAATTCACATATGGTATCGAGGGCACAGCTTGGGGCAGAGTGAGGTCTATAGCAAGCGGCAACAGTGAGAGACTTGTTTCTGGAAAGGTGAATTTTTAGAAGGTGAAGCTCGAATTGTTTGGGTACAGACCTGGATAGTAGGACAGAACTCTGCAGGCTATCTTTGCAGTAGATTGCAACACCGCCCCCTTTGGCAGTTCTATCTTGGCGGAAAATGTTATAGTTAGCAATGGAGATTTCAAGGTTTTTTGTGGTCTTCCTAAGCCAGGATTCAGACACGGCTAAGACATCCGGGTTGGCGGAGTGTGCTAAAGCAGTGAGTAAAACAAACTTAGGGAATAGGCTTCTAATGTTAACATGCATGAAACCAAGGCTTTTACGGTTACAGAAGTCAACAAATGAGAGCACCTGGGGAATGGGAGAGGCACTAGGCACTGCAGGGCCTGGATTCACCTCTACATCACCAGAGGAACAGAGGAGAAGTAGGATAAGGGTACGGTTAAAGTCTATAACAACTGGCCTTCTAGTGCGTTCGGAACAGAGAGTAAATTGAGCAGGATTCTGGGCACAATAGCATAGATTCAAGGCATAGATTACAAACAAAGGTAAGGTAGGATGTGAGTACATTGGAGGTAAACCTAGGCATTGAGTAATGATGAGAGAGATATAGTCTCTAGAGACGTTTAAACCAGGTGATGTCATCGCATATGTAGGAGGTGGGATAACATGGTTGGTTAAGGCATATTGAGCAGGGCTAGAGTCTCTACAGTGAAATAAGACAGTAATCACTAACCACAATATGATATTGAGGATAGGGCTGAGAATTGCCAGCGACCTCACAATACGATATTATCACGATACTTAAGTAACAATATGGTAGGTATTGCGATACGTAGGTGCCAATACGATGTGTATCACGGTACTTAGGTGCCAATACAGTAGGTATTGCGATACTTGGGTGCCAATACGATGTGTATCACGATACTTAGGTACCAATGCGATAGGTATTGCGATTCAATCTGCACACTGTATTGAGATTTGATACTGTGATTTTATTGCGATCTCATGTTCCAAACACATTGCTCCTTATATGTCTGCTGCATTGGGACAAGCATGAGAACATGAGTTTGAATCAGTCAGGGAAATAAAAGTGCTGAAAACATGTTGGCTCACCATTTAAAATTAAGATTGAAGCAAAGCTATAGGAAGAGAATACTGAAGATCGAAGCCAAGCTATAGATAGAGAATACTAAAGATCGAAGCCAAGCTATAGGAAGAGAATACTGAAGATCGAAGCCAAGCTATATGGAGAGAATACTGAGATCGAAGCCAAGCTATAGATAGAGAATACTAAAGATCGAAGCCAAGCTATAGGAAGAGAATACTCAAGATCGAAGCCAAGCTATAGGGAGAGAATACTGAAGATCAAAGCCAAGCTATAGGAAGAGAATACTGAAGATTGAAGCCAAGCTATAGGGAGAGAATAATGAAGATCGAAGCCAAGCTATAGGAAGAGAATACTGAAGATCGAAGCCAAGCTATAGGAAGAGAATAGTGAAGATCGAAGCCAAGCTATAGATAGAGAATACTGAAGATCGAAGCCAAGCTGTAGGAAGAGAATACTGAAGATCGAAGCCAAGCTATAGGGAGAGAATAGTGAAGATCGAAGCCAAGCTATAGGAAGAGAATACTGAAGATCGAAGCCAAGCTATAGGAAGAGAATATGGAAGATTGAAGCCAAGCTATAGGAAGAGAATACTGAAGATCGACGCCAAGCTATAGGAAGAGAATACTGAAGATCAAAGCCAAGCTTTAGGAAGAGAATACTGAAGATCGAAGTCAAGCTATAGGAAGAGAATACTGAAGATCGAAGCCAAGCTTTAGGAAGAGAATACTGAAGATCGAAGTCAAGCTATAGGAAGAGAATGTACGTTTTGGTACAGGTAGAGACAATTAGCCCTAGCTAACATTAAACCAAGAGCTCACAGGTTTGACCAATTTGACTTCAGAAAATACAGTCAGGCACTGGGCTTGAACAAGCAACCCTTGGAGCCAGAGCTTGCGGCTTGCGTCCATCCGCCGTCCTTATCCACAACGTCCTACCAAAATCCTACTTGATGGTAATAGGTCTCACTGTTGCCAATAGCAGCTGGTTTTAAAGGCATCTCCCTACACTTCAAAGTGAATCTTGAGGTGAACATTAACTACTCCCGAGGGCTCCCGAGTGGTGCAGCGGTCTAAGGCACTGCATCGCAGTGCTAGTGGCATCACTACAGACCCTGGTTTGATTCCAGCCAGGCTCTATCATAACTGGCTGTGATTGGGAGTCCCATAGGGCGCACAATTGGCCCAGCGTCGTCCGGGTTTGGCCGGGGTAGGCCGTCATTGTAAATAATAATGTGTTTTAATCTGGCTTGCCTAGTTAAATAAAGGCAATTGATACTTAGTTCACTGTCAACTAATAATAATAAGGCCTAGTGGTATAACACTCTGGTATGACTGTGTAAAACGTGCAGAATGACAGGGCAAAAGATTGGCTTGTCATGCTGACTGACACTTCCCATTTCTATGTATAGTTCACTGTAAACGACCACCTGAAAACTCCCTGTGTGTGTGTCTCAAACGGCACCCTATTCCCATAAGTAGTGCACTACTTTAGACCAGGGCCTTATAGGCTTCTGGTCAAAAGTAGCGCACCGTATATGGAATAGGCTGTCGTTTGGTACACAGACCAAGTCTCCCCTTTTTCTACACAGCGCGGCAGTAGAGGAAGAGAGAAAACGATGGACCTGTCGAGACCCAGACCAGTTAAATCGAGCACACACACTAGTTTGGGGAAAATGACACACGTTTGTTTTTTTGTTGCTTTCCTTTCCCTCCATTTTCCCGCTCTCCTCCTCACGTAAATTGGCAACAACAACAAAAAAACACGGCATAGAAAGAAACAAGAGCTGAATTCGCAAGTAACTTGTTTAAGCCCATTATAAAACAATAGCATAGTATTTCCTTGGTACAGCACTCACAATGTTCTTCCCCCCCCCCCCCCCCCCCCCTACACCATGTTATGATTACATAGAAACAGAAACAAATGCAATTTGTTGCAGAAAACACAGAGAAGAAAATAAAACCAAAGTTGAATATGGAATAACATCGTTTTTATATTTCAGTTCTGTCATTGTGGTATGTGGTTGTCTCACCGAGCTATCTGAAGATGAATGGACTGACTGCACGTTGCTCTGGATAAGAGCGTCTGCTAAAATGACTCAAATGTGGCTGCAAAAAAAAAATGTAATAGCAGTTGTTTTTTTATGCTGCTTGGTTGGTGTTTCCGGTATTGCTTTTGCTTGGACTAGGCCTAATGATTGTGTCTACGGCCCCAAATTGCACCATATTCCATTAGGGCCCCGTTAATTAGTAGTGCACTAACTAGGGAATAGAGTGTCATTTGGGCGGCAGTGAATGTCTAGATGACTTGCACCTCAGCAGCACTAAGCCTCTATCAGGTCAGTCGTCAGAAGGGCAACACTGCCCTCTCTGGAAGTTACATCACATATACCTACTGCTCATCCATGAAACAGACTCACAAGAAACCTGCTGCTACACTAACCTTCTGACTCAATCTGACTCAATAAAGATGCTGCTCCTTGAAACACCGACTAAATCTGACTCAATAAACCTGCTGCTACGCTAACCTGACTCAATAAAGCTGCTGCTCCTTGAAACACCGACTAAATCTGACTCAATAAACCTGCTGCTACGCTAACCTTCTGACTCAATAAACCTGCTGCTCCATGAAACACCGACTCAATCTGACTCAATATACTTGCTGCTACGCTAACCTTCTGCCTCAATCTGACTCAATATACCTGCTGCTACGCTAACCTTCTGACTCAATAAACCTGCTGCTCCGTGAAACACCGACTCAATCTGACTCAATATACTTGCTGCTACGCTAACCTTCTGCCTCAATCTGACTCAATAAACCTGCTGCTACGCTAACCTTCTGACTCAAACTGACTCAATATACCTGCTGCTACGCTAACCTGACTCAATAAAGCTGCTGCTCCTTGAAACACCGACTAAATCTGACTCAATAAACCTGCTGCTACGCTAACCTTCTGACTCAATAAACCTGCTGCTCCATGAAACAACGACTCAATCTGGCTCAATAAACCTGCTGCTACGCTAACCTTCTGACTCAATCTGACTCAATATACCTGCTGCTACGCTAACCTTCTGACTCAATCTGACTCAATAAACCTGCTGCTACGCTAACCTTCTGACTCAATCTGACTCAATAAACCTGATGCTACGCTAACCTGACTCAATCTGACTCAATATACCTGCTGCTACGCTAACCTTCTGACTCAATCTGACTCAATAAACCTGCTGCTACGCTAACCTTCTGACTCAATCTGACTCAATAAACCTGCTGCTACGCTAACCTTCTGACTCATTCTGACTCAATAAACCTGATGCTACGCTAACCTGACTCAATCTGACTCAATATACCTGCTGCTACGCTAACCTTCTGACTCAATCTGCCTCAATAAACCTGCTGCTACGCTAACCTTCTGACTCAATCTGACTCAATAAACCTGCTGCTACGCTAACCTTCTGCCTCAATCTGACTCAATAAACCTGCTGCTACGCTAACCTTCTGCTTCAATCTGACTCAATAAAGTTGCTGCTCATCCATGAAATACTGACTCAGTCAGACTCAATATACACAACACTTCTTTTATCTTTTGACTAAATCTGGCTCAATATGCCCAATGCTCATCTTATCTTTTGACTCAATCTGACTAAATATACCAAATGCTCCTTAAACCTTTTGACTCAATCTGACTCAGCATACCATATGTCCTCTAATCTTTTGACTCAATCTGACTCAGCATACCATATGTCCTCTAATCTTTGACCCAATCTGACTCAATGTACCCAATGATCGTCTAATTTTTCCACAGTTTGTTAAATTATGGCCTTATTCTAAAATTGATTAAATAGTTTTTCCCCCTCATCAATATACACACAATACTCCATAATAACAAAGCAAAAACAGGTTTCTACATTTTTTTGCTAATTTATTCCAAACACAACACGGAAATATCACATTTACATATTTATTCATAAACCTTTACTCAGTACTTTGTTGAAGCACCTTTGGCAGTGATTACAGCCTTGAGTCTTCTTGGGTATGACGCTACAAGCTTGGCACACCTGTATTTGGGGAGTTTTACCCATTCAGAGACTTGTCCCGAAGCCACTCCTGCAATGTCCTGGCTGTGTGCTTAGAGTCGTTGTCCTGTTGGAAGGTGAACCTTCGCCCCAGTCTGAGGTCCTGAGCACTCTGGAGCAGGTTTTCATTAAGGAACTCTCTGTACGTTGCTCTGTTCATCTTTCCCTCGATCCTGACTAGTCTCCTAGTCCCTGCCGCTGAATAACATCCCCACAGCATGATGCTGCCACCACCATGCTTCACCGTAGGGATGGTGCCAGGTTTCCTCCAGATGTGACACTTGGCATTCAGGCCAAAGAGTTTAATCTTAGTTTCATCAGACCAGAGAATCTTGTTTGTCATAGTCTGAGAGTCTTTAGGTGCCTTTTGGCAAATTCCAAGTGGGCTGTCTTTTACTGAGGAGTGGCTTGCGTCTGGCCAATCAAATCAAATCAAATCAAACGTTATTGGTCACATTCACATGGTTAGCAGATATTAATGCGAGTGTAGCGAAATGCTTGTGCTTCTAGTTCCGACCGTGCAGCAATATCTGTCAAGTAATCTAACAATTTCACAACAACTACCTTATTCACACAAGTGTAAAGAAATGAATAACAATATGTACATATAAATATATGGATGAGCGATGGCCGAACGGCATAGGCAAGATGCAGTAGATGGTATAGAGTACAGTATATACATATGAGATGAGTAATGTAGGGTATTTAAACATTATATGTTTAAAGTGACTAGTGATGCATTAATTACATCCACTATTTATTATTAAATCAGGCGTAAAGGCCTGATTGGTGGAGTGCTTCTGGAAGGTTCTCCCATCTCCACTTAGGGACTCTGGAGCTCTGTCAGAGTGACCATCGGGCTCTTGGTCACCTCCCTGACCAAAGCCATTTTCTAAGAAGAGTCTTAGTGGTTAGAAACTTCTTCCATTTAAGAATGATGGAGGCCACTGTGTTCTTGGGGACCTTCAATGCTGCAGAAATGTTTTGGTACCCTTCCCCAGAACTGTGCCTCGACACAATCCTGTCTCGGAGCTCTAAGGACAATTCCTTCTACCTCATGCCTTGCTTTTTACTCTGACATGCACTGTCAACTGTGGGACCTTATATAGACAGATGAGTGCCTTTCCAAATCATGTCCAATCATATTGAATTTACCACAGGGGGACTCTATTCATGTTGTAGAAACATCTCAGGGATGATCAATGGAAACAGGATGCACCTGAGCTAACCTTTGAGTCTCAGAGCAAAGGGTCTCAAAGGGTCCTTATGAAAATAAGCTATTTCTGTTTTTTGTTTCTTAAATTTGGCAAAAATTATATTGTGTGTAGAAAAATTCAGATTATTATTATTTAAATACATTTTAGAATAAGCATAAAACATAACAAAATGTGGAAAAAGTCAAGGGGTGTGAATACTTTCTAAATACCCTGTCCAATGATCCTCTAATCTACTGACTCAATCTGACTCAATATACCCAATGATCCTGTAATCTACTGACTCAATCTGACTCAATATACCCAATGATCCTCTAATCTACTGACTCGATCTGACTCAATATACCCAAAGATCCTCTAATCTACTGACCCAATCTGACTCAATATACCCAATGATCCTCTAATCTACTGACTCAATATACCCAATAATCCTCTAATCTACTGACTCAATATACCCAATAATCCTCTAATCTACTGACTCAATCTGACTCAATATACCCAATAATCCTCTAATCTACTGACTCAATATACCCAATAATCCTCTAATCTACTGACTCAATCTGACTCAATATACCCAATAATCCTCTAATCTACTGACTCAATCTGACTCAATATACCCAATAATCCTCTAATCTACTGACTCAATCTGACTCAATATACCCAATAATCCTCTAATCTACTGACTCAATCTGACTCAATATATCCAATAATCCTCTAATCTACTGACTCAATCTGACTCAATATACCCAATAATCCTCTAATCTACTGACCCAATCTGACTCAATATACCCAATGATCCTCTAATCTTTCACAACAATCATCATCAGATATGGTGAAGAAAGCCTTATCAACGAAGAACCAGAGTTAAGTGTGTGTCCCAAATGTAGTGCACTACCAGATCTGGTCAAAAGTCATGACCTATATAGGGAATAGGGCGCCATTTGAGACACAATTCTAAGCCTGAGAGAAGCTAATGACATGGAGAAGTGCAACGCAATGTGCTGGAACTCCATTAGGGGGTCATTGACAATGGATCCTTTGTCCCAAACGTCACCCTATTCCATATATAGTGCGCTACTTGTGATCACAGCTCTATGGGTCGTACTTTTGACCACAGCCCCTAAAGATTCCTGGCCTTCTGCCTGACGTTCGGCCCTCCCCAGGTCTCCATAAAGGGATGCCATTAATCCACTAATGAAGATGGGGAAAATCCGCTGTGTTCCGGCATCGGGTAGTGACTCCAGTAGTGAACAAATCTGGTAGAGCGGAAAACCCACAGCTCCTACTTAACTAATATCCCTCTGCTCAGCACTATTAATACGGCTGGAGCCATATAGAGTGTACTTTCTCCCAAACGGCAGTCTATTCCCTACCACGGTGCACTACTCTACTTTATAACGGGGATGGTCCATAGGGTATAGGGTACCATTTGAGACACAGACGATGCAATTCAAGCACTGACCGTTCAGTTGAAGGTCATCGGATAACCTTGAACATTTAATTAGCCACAGTAATTAAAGGTGGAGTCTACATATTAGTGGGAATTAAGCTACAATATCAATCTTTCTGCCGTTGAATGGGGTTGTGTGTAAATAACAAACAACCCATCATGGTATGTCTTCATGACTACATCCGGAGGACATAAACGTTCATATTAAAAAAATATATATATATATTAAAACGGAACAGGCTTGTATAAATGCTGATTGAGTCTCTCCCTGGCAGTATCTCATTTTAATTAAAGGCAATGATTTAAAAGTCAGAAGAATCGTGAATTATTTGATTACAAATTGTGTTTTATTAGGGCCATCGTTAAAATTAAGGTATTACATTTGGATTAGCAGAAACGAAGAAGAAATGTCTCAGCGGGAATTATTACAACGTCTCTTCATTAGGATGTTCCATTGTGAAAATTACAGAAATGTCTATGAAATGGGATGTTGCATAGCAGAAACGGAATTGATAAACCTTCTCTAATCAAGCTCGAAGGACCCCGGAGAGGATTTTCTACCAACATGTACTGTATTGGGCCTGTGTGGTCCAGTGGTTTGTTCTGAGGATTTGCGGCACATGTAAAGCCGAGGCTCCCAGTGTCGGGAATCAGACCTACCGCACTTCTGACTCCCAATCTTTCCTACCTTTCCTGTCTACACTCTTCACTGTCCATTGTAATCTCAATCAACAAAAAACACACACAAAAAAACAGCAGAAATATATTTGATCTAAAATTATTTTCCCTGAAACTTATTGACTGAAATAAACTGTTATTTTATAATTATTATTTATTTATTTTCTAGTCCCCCCTCCAATCAACACAATATCCACTGACTTTTTCAAAGTATAGCTTTCTCAGACAAGCTAAAAAAAAAAAACACCGGAATTAAATTCCACCTTCTCCTCTCTTTTTTTTCCTTATATCCTGGTTTGTAAAATCCAATTTGGGCATTTAATCAGAAAGCGCCATGCCTCCCTAACCTGAGAACTATCAGTAAAGAACAAAAAAGCAATTATCATTAATTCATGCATGCCATCTTATTGAAATCACTCTACACTGTTTACATTGGAGGAATAGGAAATTATTTGTTCTCTTAACACCACAGACACTAGGCCGTGGAAATACAAATAGAGAAATGCTCTGATGCATTCAGATTGTAATGAACTGGCGAGAGCTGAAGATATGGAATTATACAGTAATAAACACATTCTGAATCTATCCACATGGGAATCCAATCATCTCCAATGGAAATCAATCAAGCCCAGCGAATGGGCAACTCTGATCGGAGGGGGGGGGGGGGGGGGGTGGGGGGGTGGGGCCACACAAAAAAGAAATCTGAACTCATCATGAGGGGCTGCAGTTGCTCGCAGGACTGCGTACCAGCATCCATAACCAACTCCTCCCTATCCTCCCTGTCCCCTCTTGACAGAGTAAAGAAATTAATTTAGCGCAATTCTACACACAGAGAATGTTGCAGTTTTAAAGCTAGTTTGCTGCAATTCTACACATGTTGACATGGGAAGGAGAGAAGGTTTTTGGAAGTTTAGGTAACTACAGTAATTATATGCAATTCTATAAATTTGCTACGGGGCGGAGAGGAATATTTTCTGTTTTAAAGCAAATTTCCTGTAGTTAAATTATTTTTTTGATATCTAAGTGACACTGACTAACTAAATAACTAATGCCAGTTGCCCATCCCTGATCAAGACAATATTCTTTAAAAAAAAGGACGTTAAACATACAAAACAATAATTTTGGAGGGAGAGCTACGGCCTACAGTTCATGGCTCCTTCAACACCTATTATACTACTATGACTGACACTATAAAACAACACCTATCATACTACCATGACTGACCCTGTAAAACAACACCTATCATACTACTGACCCTGTAAAACAACACCTATCATACTACTATGACTGACCCTGTAAAACAACACCTATCATACTACTATGACTGACCCTGTAAAACAACACCTATCACACTACTATGACTGACCCTGTTAAACAACACCTATCATACTACTATGACTGACCCTGTAAAACAACACCTATCATACTACTATGACTGACCCTGTAAAACAACACCTATCATACTACTATGACTGACCCTGTAAAACAACACCTATCATACTACTATGACTGGCCCTGTAAAACAACACCTATCATACTACTATGACTGACCCTGTAAAACAACACTTATCATACTACTATGACTGACCCTGTAAAACAACACTTATCATACTACTATGACTGACCCTGTAAAACAACACCTATCATACTACTATGACTGACCCTGTAAAACAACACCTATTATACTACTATGACTGACCCTGTAAAACAACACCTATCATACTACTATGACTGGCCCTGTAAAACAACACCTATCATACTACTGACCCTGTAAAACAACACCTATCATACTACTGACCCTGTAAAACAACACCTATCATACTACTGACCCTGTAAAACAACACCTATCATACTACTATGACTGACCCTGTAAAACAACACTTATCATACTACTATGACTGACCCTGTAAAACAACACCTATCATACTACTATGACTGACCCTGTAAAACAACACCTATTATACTACTATGACTGACCCTGTAAAACAACACCTATCATACTACTATGACTGGCCCTGTAAAACAACACCTATCATACTACTATGACTGACCCTGTTAAACAACACCTATCATACTACTATGACTGGCCCTGTAAAACAACACATTGCACTGCACCTATGTGATAATAAAACATATGTTTTATGTTTATATATTATATATATATCAAGCCTGTTATAATCGCTAACTCATAAGATCAACTCCAACGGAGAATTAACATCCATCAACATGCTGATGTACTTGTGCTGTAATATTGCTGTAAAAGGCAGTAATATTGATAGGCATTATCAGTATTTCCCTCTCAAGGAAAACTTGAAGAAATTGATTTCATAATCCCAGTTGTCTTACATTTTTCATGTCTGACAACCTGTACTTTGTTATCTAAGGTTCCGGTATCTGTTGGTTGTCTGAAGAGATTGTTCCGGTATGTGTTGGTTGTCTGAAGAGATTGTTCCGGTATCTGTTGGTTGTCTGAAGAGATTGTTCCGGTATCTGTTGGTTGTCTTAAGAGATTGTTCCAGTATCTGTTGGTTGTCTTAAGAGATTGTTCCGGTATCTAATCAAATCAAATCAAATCAAATGTATTTATACAGCCCTTCGTACATCAGCTGATATCTCAAAGTGCTGTACAGAAACCCAGCCTAAAACCCCAACCAGCAAGCAATGCAGGTGTAGAAGCACGGTGGCTAGGAAAAACTCCCTAGAAAGGCCAAAACCTAGGAAGAAACCTAGAGAGGAACCAGGCTATGTGGGGTGGCCAGTCCTCTTCTGGCTGTGCCGGGTGGAGATTATAACAGAACATGGCCAAGATGTTCAAATGTTCATAAATGACCAGCATGGTCAAATAATAATAAGGCAGAACAGTTGAAACTGGAGCAGCAGCACGGTCAGGTGGACTGGGGACAGCAAGGAGTTATCATGTCAGGTAGTCCTGGGGCATGGTCCTAGGGCTCAGGTCCTCCGAGAGAGAGAAAGAAAGAGAGAAGGAGAGAATTAGAGAACGCACACTTAAATTCACACATGACACTGAATAGGACAGGAGAAGTACTCCAGATATAACAAACTGACCCTAGCCCCCCCGACACATAAACTACTGCAGCATAAATACTGGAGGCTGAGACAGGAGGGGTCAGGAGACACTGTGCCCCCATCCGAGGACACCCCCGGACAGGGGGTGTTGGTTGTCTGAAGAGATAGTTCCAGTATCTGTTGGTTGTCTGAAGAGATTGTTCCGGTATCTGTTGGTTGTCTTTAGAGATTGTTCCAGTATCTGTTGGAAGTCTGAAGAGAACTTCACAGTATCTGTTGAGTTGAATGCCTCTGGTCCAGTCTGAAGGCCAGATATCCAGGCAGGGGGATGATGGACGATAGACGAAGAGGTCTAGTGGACAGAGCAGGACCCTGAACAGCCGGCTGGAGAGGGCAGTGAACCCTCACACCTGAGCAGCAACAGTCGTTGCAGGGGCGGATAGATAGATGAGGTTGTGGATGGATGGGCCAGTGGAAGAGGTGAAAGAGGGGTGTGTGGAGGGGGCAGACCCTCACACCTGAGCACCAACAGCAGTGGAGGGGCGGATAGATAGATAGATGAGGATGTGGATGGATGGGGCAGTGGAAGAGGCGGAAGAGGGGGCGTGTGGAGGGGGCAGACCCTCACACCTGAGCAGCAACAGCAGTGGAAGGGTGTGACCTGGCTACGGCAGACCTTCAGCATGGACGGGGAGACCACATGGCGTCTGCATCATTACACCGCCTGAGCCCAGACCTCCTGCTCCACGGCACTCCATTTGATCGATGGGCTCCACTGGCCAACGCTGCCCGTCTGAGGTAGCCCCTCCCCAGCTCACTCCCCAGACCGCAGACCCATCCACTGTCTCAGTTCTGTATGTCTTGTCTAAAAGTTGAGCGGCTGCCCAGTCTTAATCCTACTCTGTGATTTAACAGGCACATTAAGGGCAGGATTCAATACGGTCGACACAATAAATGACTATTCCACCACGGAATAGTCCTGCCTCCCTGCTCTACAGGAAGTCGAGAGAATTAATAGAACACCAAATACGCATCCCAAATGGCACTCTTTTTCTCTCTACAAGTGCACTACTTTTGGTCAAGGCCAATAGGGTGTCATTTGTGATGCACACCAAATCTCTGGAGTTTAAACCGTTCCCTTCTCCCTCCCTACCTCCCTCCCTCACCTCCCTCCCTCCCTCCCTCATGATCAAGGTCATTCATTACATCACAGAAGGCAAGGTCTTAACTAAGCGAGAGAAGCGCGCGAGAGAGAGAGAGAGAGACAGAGAGAGAGACAGAGAGAGAGACAGAGAGAGATGCAGAGAGACAGAGAGAGAGAGGCAGAGAGACACAGAGAGAGAGACAGAGAGCGAGAGGGAGAGGGAGAGAGAGAGAGAGAGGGAGAGAGAGAGAGAGGGAGAGAGAGACAGAGAGAGAGAGAGACACACAGAGGGAGAGACAGACAGACAGACAGACAGACAGACAGACAGACAGACAGACAGACAGACAGACAGACAGACAGACAGACAGACAGAGAGAGAGAGAGAGAGAGAGAGAGAGAGAGAGAGAGAGAGAGAGAGAGAGAGAGAGAGACATACTTTAGTCCTTTAACATAACCTCACCAACGTCCCTGACAAACTTCCTCCTTAAATCCTGTGACATGAGCATAAACATTTTGGCAGAGAATTTATGTCTGGTTTGAATCGGAGTGGATAATGTGTGTTATTTTGTAAAACAGCAGCAAGCAGCTAGTCAGAAGTCAGGATTTTTTTTTGTGGTTTTCATCTTGTTTAATGCGTTGGAGATGGTGGGATGGTGTGAAAGTGTGAAGTGATGGTAATGTAGTTTGGCAGGCACCACCTGTATTTTATTTATTTTTTCCCCCTGAAAAACACCACGTGTGTCCCAAATGGCACCCTACTTCCTATGTAGACCACTTATTTTGACCATGGACCACTGCACTCTGAACTAGAGTCGAGCACTATGTAAGGAATAGGGTGTCGTTTGGGACGCACATGCGGGGGGGTTGATGTGAATAGCAGGGCCAGTGGAGCACGTAGAAATCACATTTGAAACTAGCATGTGTTTTATATTACTTATGATGCAGGCAGCAGCGGCGAGGGCTTCTTAGCTTCGCTCATCTCATTGATCAATACTGCTGACTACGCAATCTGGACAACCAAATAGGATGAATCTCAAATGACACCCTATAATGCTCAGGGCCCCGGTCAAAACAAATGCACTAAATAGGGATCAGGCTGCCATTTTAGGACTTGGTTATGTACCTGAATATTACTTGGCAAGGGAAGAAGAACACCGAATAGACAAACATTTCAAAAATAACATTTGGAATATTTCTGAGGTTTAAACGATGTTCATAAATATTGATTAATATCGATGCACACTTATGCACACACAAAGCTAGCCGGCTAACTCGTAGATCCTACTTTGTAGCATACCCCTTTGACCTGAACTGGAAATGACATGTGAATGCTACTGACATTAGCATTAACTATGATATTCCAATTCACTCATCGTTGGACGTGAATGGGTAGGATATTGGGAAATGCTAACGACATCATCCCAAACCACTCATCCAAACAGAGGTTAGAGAGGCAATGAACCTGGATCAAACCACTCATCCAATCAGAGGTTAGAGAGGCAATGAACCTGGATCAAACCATTCATCCAATCAGAGGTTAGAGAGGCAATGAACCTGGATCAGACCATTCATCTAATCAGAGGTTAGAGAGGCAATGAACCTGGATCAAACCACTCATCCAATCAGAGGTTAGAGAGGCAATGAACCTGGATCAAACCACTCATCCAATCAGAGGTTAGCGAGGCAATGAACCTGATCAAACCATTCATCTAATCAGAGGTTAGAGAGGCAATGAACCTGGATCAAACCACTCATCCAATCAGAGGTTAGAGAGGCAATGAACCTGGATCAAACCACTCATCCAATCAGAGATTAGAGAGGCAATGAACCTGGATCAAACCATTCATCCAATCAGAGGTTAGAGAGGCAATGAACCTGGATCAAACCATTCATCCAATCAGAGGTTAGAGAGGCAATGAACCTGGATCAAACCACTCATCCAATCAGAGGTTAGAGAGGCAATGAACCTGGATCAAACCACTCATCCAATCAGAGGTTAGAGAGGCAATGAACCTGGATCAAACCACTCATCCAATCAGAGGTTAGAGAGGCAATGAACCTGGATCAAACCACTCATCCAATCAGAGGTTAGAGAGGCAATGAACCTGGATCAAACCACTCATCCAATCAGAGGTTAGAGAGGCAATGAACCTGGATCAAACCTGACAAGATAGTTTTGAATCTGTTTTTGTATGTTCAGAGCTACATAAGGACTCTCTACAGTCCAAGTAGGGCAAGGCGATATATCTTATTTTAAGGCATTTTTTTTGGGGGGGGGGGGGGATAATTTTTATTTTAATTTCACATTCAAATACAATTACAAATGTAGTGCATAACGTTGTACATAACATGGATACTTACAAACAGTATCAAAAAGTACCGTAACAATATAAGAATATCAAAACTCCTAAAAAAAAGTGCTGTTCTGCAGAACCTGAGCAGTAATATTGGCCTATATTCAAGATTAACATGCCTCTAACAATCTCCAAAAACAACACAAACAATTCTATAAATAAAAATATATACATATGCCAAAATGCACTCTGGATAAACCTCAGTGTATATCAAATATCTACAAAGGGTTAGTTTACATTTCAATTGTACCTATGTAATACAATTATATATCGGTTATAAAAACATTTACAATGACGGGTAAATCCCTTTCCATCTCTGTTTTACTGATGCAATGCCCCCCTTATCTATTTCGAATTGTATTCTTTTCCAAACTTCCTGTTTTATAAATTGAACCAATCCCGTCGGTGACCACTTGAGGGTGTCATTAACTGCACCACATCTGGCCTCCCAAAGTTTGGTCTTGATAAGGGACACCAGAGTCACTAATGCTAATAATTGCACCCTTTCCACATTTTTTATTTCAAGTTTGGCAACCCCTTCATAATCAATGTGGAAGGCGATATTGGTAATCCGTCTCTAGGACGACAATTTTCTATTAATTTGGCGTATAGCAATCTGTGGTTGATTACATTTTCCTTTACTTTGCAGACAGGGGTTTTCCTTGCCCATTCCACTATTTTCTTAAAATGTAACGGGATAATTTCAGCTTTTGGCTTACTATTATCCCACTTCACCATGAATCTTAACGGTACAGACAGCCAGAATTTTATTAAAATGTGAAATTTGTGTACAGAAGACGACAAAAGACAACAAATGTTTGAGTAGAACAATGCATCTAGCTTGAGAGGAATATGAGGGAAATCCCTTCCACCAGCCTCTATAGGCTGGTACATCCGATCTCTACGGATGTACTCATATCCCCCCCAAAAGAAATTAAACAGTACCCGTATAAAAGTTTTTCTTAGTGACACCGGCATGGGAAACACATATGCAAGGTGAAGTAATGAAGGCAGAATGTCCGCCTTCAGCACTAACACCTTCCCACTAAAAGATAGTCGCCTGACTTTCCACAGTCCCAATCTTTTATTAATCGATAATAGTTTTTCTTTCCAATTAAACATGTCATCTTTAATTTCATTTCCGAAAGATATGCCGAGCACAACCATTGGTCCTGTGCACACAGTCAAACCACATAACTGGTCCGTTCTCCTTTTCCACTGTCCCAAATATTTAATTTCTGTTTTATTCTTGTTTATCTTCGACCCAGACGCAACAGAGAATTCATCAATGACTTTGATAGACTCTTTCAAGCTTGTAAATATAAAACTGTGTCGTCCGCATATTGCGATATTTTTAGCATATCCCCTCCAGGTAAAATTATGCCTTTGATGTTATAATTTTTCCTAATTGCGCATGCGAAAGGTTCAATATATAAAACATACAATAGAGCAGATAGAGGGTCACCCTGTCTGACACCTCGTAATTGCTTGATAACATTTCCAATATTCCCATTAATATTTACCCTGCTACCCACATTACTATACAGAATTTTTACCCATTTCATAAAATTATTTCCAAACCCAAATTTGTCCATAATTCTAAACAAAAACTCATGGTTTACCATGTCAAAGGCTTTTTCCTGGTCCAAATTCACAGTAATAGCTGGCAGGTGCCTTTCCTCTAAATAGGCTTGAACGTCTCTGTGCAATTGCAAGTTCCAGGTTAATCTTCTCCCCACCACACCACATGTTTGGTCTAAACCAACAACATATGCCATGGCAGAAGATAGGCGATTAGTTACGGCTTTGCTTAATAATTTATAGTCAACACACAACATTGTTAAAGGTCTCCAATTTGCTAATGTCTTGGGGTCTCCCTTTTTATACACTAGAGAGATTACCCCCTCACACATCGAAACTCCCATATGCTCTAAACCAAATATACCTCTAAACACTTCCAACAGATGACATCCAATTATATCCCAAAAAACTATGTAAAACTCTTTAGAGAGCCCATCCACTCCTGGTACTTTGTTATCTTTCATGCTCTTCACTACTCATGGGTGGCACCCCATTCACTCCGTCGTGTCCCGCCATTGTTATGAACGCTCAACAGACACCTCTGCCATAGTTGCACCCGAAAGCAGAGTGGTGCCCAGTCATTCTGAATGGGGGCTAATGACTGTTTAGTCTAAATTACACTATAGTGACTTTTAAATACAATGACATTGCGATAGTAGGGAAAAACATTTGTAGGAAATAACTTTGCCCTCATTACAATGTCGTCAAATTTTACTTTAGAGAGATGGCAACGTTGTCATAGCTAGCAAAGTTGGTCAAAACATTTGCCAGCAATGCTAACGTTAGCTATCTAAATTCCTGTGCCGTCCCCGTCAATCTCAGCTAGCTAGCTAAAGTTATACTGCAAAAAAAGTCAATCTCAGCTAGCTAGCTAAAGTTATACTGCATATAAAGTCAATCTCAGCTAGCTAGCTAAAGTTATACTGCAAAAGAAGTCAATCTCAGCTAGCTAGCTAAAGTTATACTACAAAAAAGTCAATCTCAGCTAGCTAGCTAAAGTTAAACTGCATATAAAGTCAATCTCAGCTAGCTAGCTAAAGTTATACTGCAAAAACAGTCAATCTCAGCTAGCTAGCTAAAGTTATACTACAAAAAAGTCCATCTCAGCTAGCTAGCTAAAGTTAAACTGCATATAAAGTCAATCTCAGATAGCTAGCTAAAGTTATACTGCAAAAAAAAGTCAATCTCAGCTAGCTAGCTAAAGTTATACTGCATATAAAGTCAATCTCAGCTAGCTAGCTAAAGTTATACTGTAAAAAAAGTCAATCTCAGCTAGCTAGCTAAAGTTATACTGCATATAAAGTCAATCTCAGCTAGCTAGCTAAAGTTATACTGCATATAAAGTCAATCTCAGCTAGCTAGCTAAAGTTATACTGCATATAAAGTCAATCTCAGCTAGCTAGCTAAAGTTAAACTGCATATAAAGTCAATCTCAGCTAGCTAGCTAAAGTTAAACTGCATATAAAGTCAATCTCAGCTAGCTAGCTAAAGTTATACTGCATATAAAGTCAATCTCAGCTAGCTAGCTAAAGTGAAACTGCATATAAAGTCAATCTCAGCTAGCTAGCTAAAGTTAAACTGCATATAAAGTCAATCTCAGCTAGCTAGCTAAAGTTAAACTGCATATAAAGTCAATCTCAGCTAGCTAGCTAAAGTTATACTGCATATAAAGTTTTCTTATTTGCCCCCTTTTGAAATGTCATCATGTTTCCAAGCCAATATAACGCACTTTAGACTAAATATTTAATTTAACTTTATTTAACTAGGCAAGTCAGTTAAAGAACAAATTCTTATTTTCAATGACGGCCTAGGAACAGTGTGTTAACTGCCTGTTCAGGGGCAAAACAACAGATTTGTACCTTGTCAGCTCTGGGGGTTTGGACTTGCAACCTTCCGGTTACTAGTCCAACGCTCTAACCACTAGGCTACCCTGCCGCCCCGATATGAATCAACACCCAATGAGAATGCTTTAAGGAGAACTTTCAGACCCTGAAGAGAACCTTCATGACAATATTGTGCGAAAACGTGCAACCAATGATTAACAATATTTTAATACAATAATAAAATAAATGTTACGTATTGGACTACTACACTGTCAGTTTTGTCTTAGTTTGGTTGAGTAATACAGTATAAACTATCAACATAAAGAAAGTTGCACACTCCATGTATAATCTCCCAGCAATTTAATGGGTATTTAGTGATGCCAGTGATGCCAGTGACAGTGATGCCAGTGAGGCCAGTGATGCCAGTGACGGTGCTGCCAGTGCTGCCAGTGATGCCAGTGATGCCAGTGACAGTGATTCCAGTGATGCCAGTGAGGCCAGTGAGGCCAGTGACAGTGATGCCGAAACGTTGGTAAATACCCGTTAAATAGCTGGGAGATTATACACGGCGTGTGCGACTGTATTTTGATAGTTTATAGTTTTTTTTCGCTGCTAGTCAGCACCTCCCCACAAACTATTATTCTGGGTGTGCGCCAGCTCATGTTATTTATTGAGTATAACAGTATAACCATCAGAATGGAGAAAGCACATTTACACGTAATGTGTTGTCGTCATAGGGTCATGCACTACTCACTAAAACAAATGTCGGACTTTAATTCTTCGGGAACGTAAAATACCATTCATATACTGTCATACCGTCAAACACATGTATCGCCCAACAGCACCCCGACGTGATTATAACGACAACCCTGACAACCACACGTCAACAGCTACCAGGCTCTACAAAAAACTCAGCTCGCACAGAACAGGCAGCTGATTTTACCCCTGGACAAGTCACCAACATTAACATCAGGAGCTCAACCACCAAAACTGGCCCTGGACCAGTTAGGTCAGGGATTTCTGCTATCTTTTCTGTTCATGATGCAGTTGACCATATGTATTCAAGTGGTTTGCACTTCTTTCATCCACTTTAGCTACTAACAGGTTACTGCTTGGTTTCATTACTAACAGGTTACTGTTTGGTTTCATTACTAACAGGTTACTGCTTGGTTTGGTTTCATTACTAACAGGTTACTGCTTGGTTTGGTTTCATTACTAACAGGATATAGCTTGGTTTCATTACTAACAGGTTACTGCTTGGTTTGGTTTCATTACTAACAGGTTACTGCTTGGTTTCATTACTAACAGGTTACTGCTTGGTTTGGTTTCACTACTAACAGGATACAGCTTGGTTTCATTACTAACAGGTTACTGCTTGGTTTGGTTTCATTACTAACAGGTTACTGCTTGGTTTCATTACTAACAGGTTACTGCTTGGTTTCATTACTAACAGGATACTGCTTGGTTTGGTTTCATTACTAACAGGATACTGCTTGGTTTGGTTTCATTACTAACAGGTTACTGCTTGGTTTCATTACTAACAGGTTACTGCTTGGTTTCATTACTAACAGGTTACTGCTTGGTTTCATTACTAACAGGTTACTGCTTGGTTTCATAACTAACAGGATACTGCTTGGTTTCATTACTAACAGGATACTGCTTGGTTTGGTTTCATTACTAACAGGATACAGCTTGGTTTGGTTTCATTACTAACAGGTTACTGCTTGGTTTGGTTTCATTACTAACAGGATACTGCTTGGTTTGGTTTCCTTACTAACAGGATACTGCTTGGTTTCATTACTAACAGGTTACTGCTTGGTTTGGTTTCATTACTAACAGGTTACTGCTTGGTTTCATTACTAACAGGTTACTGCTTGGTTTCATTACTAACAGGTTACTGCTTGGTTTGGTTTCATTACTAACAGGTTACAGCTTGGTTTCATTACTAACAGGTTACAGCTTGGTTTCATTACTAACAGTTTACTGCTTGGTTTGGTTTCATTACTAACAGGTTACAGCTTGGTTTCATTACTAACAGGATACAGCTTGGTTTCATTACTAACAGGTTACTGCTTGGTTTGGTTTCATTACTAACAGGTTACTGCTTGGTTTCATTACTAACAGGTTACTGCTTGGTTTCATTACTAACAGGATACTGCTTGGTTTGGTTTCCTTACTAACAGGATACTGCTTGGTTTGGTTTCATTACTAACAGGTTACTGCTTGGTTTCATAACTAACAGGATACTGCTTGGTTTGGTTTCATTACTAACAGGATACTGCTTGGTTTGGTTTCATTACTAACAGGTTACTGCTTGGTTTCATTACTAACAGGTTACTGCTTGGTTTCATTACTAACAGGTTACTGCTTGGTTTCATTACTAACAGGTTACTGCTTGGTTTGGTTTCATTACTAACAGGTTACTGCTTGGCTTCATTACTAACAGGTTACTGCTTGTTTTGGTTTCATTACTAACAGGTTACTGCTTGTTTTGGTTTCATTACTAACAGGATACTGCTTGTTTTGGTTTCATTACTAACAGGATATTGCTTGGTTTCATTACTAACAGGTTACTGCTTGGCTTCATTACTAACAGAATACTGCTTGTTTTGGTTTCATTACTAACAGGTTACTGCTTGTTTTGGTTTCATTACTAACAGGATATTGCTTGGTTTCATTACTAACAGGTTACTGCTTGGCTTCATTACTAACAGGTTACTGCTTGTTTTGGTTTCATTACTAACAGGTTACTGCTTGTTTTGGTTTCATTACTAACAGGATACTGCTTGGTTTGGTTTCATTACTAACAGGATACTGCTTGGTTTGGTTTCATTACTAACAGGTTACTGCTTGGTTTGGTTTCCTTACTAACAGGATACTGCTTGGTTTGGTTTCATTACTAACAGGATACTGCTTGATTTGGTTTCATTACTAACAGGATACTGCTTGATTTGGTTTCATTACTAACAGGTTACTGCTTGTTTTGGTTTCATTACTAACAGAATACTGCTTAGTTTCATTACTAACAGGATACTGCTTGGTTTGGTTTCCTTACTAACAGGATACTGCTTGGTTTCATTACTAACAGAATACTGCTTGGTTTGGTTTCCTTACTAACAGGATACTGCTTGGTTTCATTACTAACAGGTTACTGCTTGATTTCATTACTAACAGGATATTGCTTGATTTCATTACTAACAGGATATTGCTTGGTTTCATTACTAACATAATACTGCTTGGTTTCATTACTAACAGGATACTGCTTAGTTTGGTTTCATTACTAACAGGATACTGCTTGGTTTGGTTTCATTACTAACAGGATACTGCTTGGTTTCATTACTAACAGGTTACTGCTTGGTTTGGTTTCATTACTAACAGGATACTGCTTGGTTTCATAACTAACAGGATACTGCTTGGTTTGGTTTCATTACTAACAGGATACTGCTTGGTTTCATTACTAACAGGATACTGCTTGGTTTGGTTTCATTACTAACAGGTTACTGCTCGTTTTCATTACTAACAGGATTATGCTTGGTTTCATTCCTAACAGGTTTCTGCTTGGTTTGGTTTCATTTACTAACAGGATACTGCTTGGTTTGGTTTCATTACTAACAGGATACTGCTTGGTTTCATAACTAACAGGATACTGCTTGGTTTGGTTTCATTACTAACAGGATACTGCTTGGTTTCATTACTAACAGGATACTGCTTGGTTTGGTTTCATTACTAACAGGTTACTGCTCGTTTTCATTACTAACAGGATTATGCTTGGTTTCATTCCTAACAGGTTACTGCTTGGTTTGGTTTCATTTACTAACAGGATACTGCTTGGTTTGGTTTCATTACTAACAGGATACTGCTTGGTTTGGTTTCATTACTAACAGGATACTGCTTGGTTTGGTTTCATTACTAACAGGTTACTGCTTGGTTTGGTTACATTACTAACAGGTTACTGCTTGGTTTGGTTACATTACTAACAGGATACTGCTTGGTTTGGTTTCATTACTAGCAGGTTACTGATTGGTCAATATCTGCAGCAATACAGAATGCAGTAATGTCTGCCAATTTATCACTTCATGACATAATTTCCAACGCACTGCAGGCCAATCACTGGGAAGCCACCCCTTCATCCTCCCATCCCTCTATCCTTTCATCCCGCCATCCACAGGGAAGGAATGGGCGGAGAAGACAAATGACTCTCCCAGTCGCTTCCTCCTGTCACCCCTCTCTCTCGCGCGGCTCCGCCACTGCAGCCGCTGGTGTCTCAGGCTCCTGTTCTGCAGTAGCCAACCAGATGCACTCTACAGATGCACACAGCTTGTCTGGTACCTTGCCGCCTCAATAACTCTCATTACAGTAATTGTTTGCTTAATGTTTTCATCATCTGCAGCTTAGAGAGAACAGTTTTCCTTTCTCTAATACAACAGCCCCACGGGCTTCCCCCATGGGATTTTCAATGTTACTTTATTTGATTTCTTTATTTATTTTTCATCCCTCTCATTCCCATTCTTCGTTACCCTCATTTCCATGGTCGAGAGGGGTCTGGGCAGAGAGAGGGGGTGAGAGGGGGGAAAAAGGGTTGAAAAAAGTGAGAGAGAGAGAGAAAGGTAGAGAGAGAGGTAGAGAGAGGGGGGGGGGCTTCTGGCCTGAGAAGCGGTGCAACCATCAGGACAAGAGCCACTGCCTCCTTAATGACTCCGTCACACGGCCGCCATGTTGCCTCCAACAATCAAAGTAAGATGCCTTCCTTAATTAATGAGTCCTCACATGGCCGCCATGTTGGCACCAGACATCAGCATCTGGTCTGCTAACCCTGGCAGAGACCCACTCACTCTCAGAGAGTTTACTTACTCTTCACCTCCACCATCACTCGCAGTGACTGATTTCCTACTTAGACGTGCTCTGTGGGGTGTTTCCTATCCAAAGAGACACACCACAGAGAGAGAGAGAGAGAGAGAGAGAGAGAGAGAGCGAGAGAGAGAGAGAGAGAGAGAGAGAGAGAGAGAGAGGGGGGGAGAGAGAGAGAAACAGGATTGGACAGATAATCGCTTAGAAAACAATTCAACAAAACTGTTTACCTTCCCATCCAGGGCCAGAGGAAGTTCCACCAAATGTGCATTCCAAATGGCACCCTATACACTATGCAGTGCACTATTTTTGACCAGAGCCCTATGGGTCCTTGTCAAAAGTAGTGCACAATATAGGAAATATAGGATGGTCTCACCACCTCTTTTTAAGTCGATAGGTTGTCATATCTGTCATTGAGACCCTGTGAACCCAGAACGGATGCAGACATTCTAAGGGATCAAATTTGATTATATTTTAGACTATTTCTTGTTATTTCCCAGTGTGTTCCTCCTTTTCGTCTATCTTCAATCTGTCTCCTGTTCGACTATCTTCAATCTCTCTCCTTTTCGACTCTCTTCAACTGGTCTCCTGTTCGACTCTTTTCAAAATGTCTCCTGTTCGACTCTTTTCAATCTGTCTCCTGTTCGTCTATCTTCAATCTGTCTCCTTGTCGACTATCTTCAATCTGGCTCCTTCCCTGGTCTGGCTTGCTCTTTTGGTTTACGGTTTTAACCAAGAGCCTCTCTGGACAATCTCTGATGGATTCAAACCAGTTTTTACGTTTACATTTGAATCTACACAAATACGCACACACACACACACACACACACGCACGCACGCACACACACACACAGGGTTTACAGCTCCCAGGTATCCAGTAATGGCACAGAACCGTATTGAAGGATCTGCTGCAGAGGCCAGGAAGATTGCTTTCTCGATAATTTTGTGTGTGCGTGTGTGTGCGTGTGCGTGCGTGCGTGTGTGTGTGTGTGTGTGTGTGTATGTGTGTGTGTGTGCGTGCGTGCGTGCGTGTGTGTGTGTGTGTGTGTGCAGCCAGGTCACCCGTTATACAAGTCTGTGTTCAACCTCCATCTATGTCTGAGGACTTCGGGGTATGAAGGGGAACTGGTCGCTAGGGGCAACAGTGAGCGCTGTTACCTTCAAGTAGGTTTTGGTTTTGTTCGAGTGTTGTGGACGGAGGATGGAGGACGGATGTAATCTTCTGCCTTTTGACTCCAAAGGTTCAAAGTTCAAATAAAAAAAGTTGAAAGTTATTTTTGAGATTTCTGTTTTTGAGACGATTCCATAAACCTTAACCTTTCAAGAGTTAATGCCTAACATTAAGATTTCAGAGTTATATGCCCAAACTTAACCCTGACCTTAACAATTTGCAGTAAATGACTCAACTTAAATTTTTAAGCACTTTGAAATGTCACGTTTGCGATACCTTCGAAATGTAATGTTTAAGAAACATGGACAATCGTGTCATTCTGAAGTGAAACTGTCAGAGCTAGTTGGTATGTGAATGCATTCGTACATGCAGATAGACCTTGACACAAACACTAGCCTATTCTTGGAAATTATCAAATGGCCAGGGAACAAAGATTTTTAACAATATGTTAACTCCTCCTATACAGTATGTTACCTCCTCCTATACAGTATCAACAGTATGTTACCTCCTCCTATACAGTATCAACAGTATGTTACCTCCTCCTATACAATATGTTAACTCCTCCTATACAGTATGTTACCTCCTCCTATACAGTATCAACAGTATGTTACCGCCTCCTATACAGTATGTTACCTCCTCCTATACAGTATGTTACCTCCTCCTATACAGTATCAACAGTATGTTACCTCCTCCTATACAGTATGTTACCTCCTCCTATACAGTATGTTACCTCCTCCTATACAGTATCAACAGTATGTTACCTCCTCCTATACAGTATGTTACCTCCTCCTATACAGTATGTTACCTCCTCCTATACAGTATCAACAGTATGTTACCTCCTCCTATACAGTATGTTACATCCTCCTATACAGTATGTTACCTCCTCCTATACAGTATCAACAGTATGTTACCTCCTCCTATACAGTATGTTACCTCCTCCTATACAGTATGTTACCTCCTCCTATACAGTATGTTACCTCCTCCTATACAGTATGTTACCTCCTCCTATACAGTATGTTACCTCCTCCTATACAGTATGTTACCTCCTCCTATACAGTATGTTACCTCCTCCTATACAGTATGTTACCTCCTCCTATACAGTATGTTACATCCTCCTATACAGTATCAACAGTATGTTACCTCCTCCTATACAGTATGTTACCTCCTCCTATACAGTATGTTACCTCCTCCTATACAGTATCAACAGTATGTCACCTCCTCCTATACAGTATGTTACCTCCTCCAATACAGTATGTTACCTCCTCCTATACAGTATGTTACCTCCTCCTATACAGTATCAACAGTATGTTACCGCCTCCTATACAGTATGTTACCTCCTCCTATACAGTATGTTACCTCCTCCTATACAGTATCAACAGTATGTTACCTCCTCCTATACAGTATGTTACCTCCTCCTATACAGTATGTTACCTCCTCCTATACAGTATCAACAGTATGTTACCTCCTCCTATACAGTATGTTACCTCCTCCTATACAGTATGTTACCTCCTCCTATACAGTATCAACAGTATGTTACCTCCTCCTATACAGTATGTTACATCCTCCTATACAGTATGTTACCTCCTCCTATACAGTATCAACAGTATGTTACCTCCTCCTATACAGTATGTTACCTCCTCCTATACAGTATGTTACCTCCTCCTATACAGTATGTTACCTCCTCCTATACAGTATGTTACCTCCTCCTATACAGTATGTTACCTCCTCCTATACAGTATGTTACCTCCTCCTATACAGTATGTTACATCCTCCTATACAGTATCAACAGTATGTTACCTCCTCCTATACAGTATGTTACCTCCTCCTATACAGTATGTTACCTCCTCCTATACAGTATCAACAGTATGTCACCTCCTCCTATACAGTATGTTACCTCCTCCAATACAGTATGTTACCTCCTCCTATACAGTATGTTACCTCCTCCTATACAGTACCAACAGTATGTTACCTCCTCCTATACAGTATGTTACATCCTCCTATACAGTATGTTACCTCTTCCTATACAGTATGTTACCTCCTCCTATACAGTATGTTACCTCTTCCTATACAGTATCAACAGTATGTTACCTCCTCCTATACAGTATGTTACCTCCTCCTATACAGTATAAACAGTATTTTACCTCCTCCTATACAGTATGTTACCTCCTCCTATACAGTATGTTACCTCCTCCTATACAGTATGTTACCTCCTCCTATACAGTATGTTACCTCCTCCTATACAGTATCAGCAGTATGTTACCTCCTCCTATACAGTATGTTACCTCCTCCTATACAGTATGTTACCTCCTCCTATACAGTATCAGCAGTATGTTACCTCCTCCTATACAGTATGTTACCTCCTCCTATACAATATGTTACCTTCTCCTATACAGTATCAACAGTATGTTACCTCCTCCTATACAATATGTTACCTCCTCCTATACAGTATGTTACCTCCTCCTATACAGTATCAGCAGTATGTTACTTCCTCCTGTACAGTATCAACAGTATGTTACCTCCTCCTATACAATATGTTACCTCCTCCTATACAGTATGTTACCTCCTCCTGTACAGTATCAGCAGTATGTTACCTCCTCCTATACAGTATGTTATCTCCTCCTATACAGTATCAACAGTGTGTTACCTCCTCCTATACAGTATGTTACCTCCTCCTATACAGTATCAACAGTATGTTACCTCCTCCTATATAGTATGTTACCTCCTCCTATACAGTATCAGCAGTATGTTACCTCCTCCTGTACAGTATGTTACCTCCTCCTATACAGTATCAACAGTATGTTACCTCCTCCTATACAATATGTTACCTCCTCCTATACAGTATGTTACCTCCTCCTATACAGCATCAGCAGTATGTTACCTCCTCCTATACAGTATGTTACCTCCTCCTATACAGTATCAACAGTATTTTACCTCCTCCTATACAGTATGTTACCTCCTCCTATACAGTATCAGCAGTATGTTACCTCCTCCTGTACAGTATCAACAGTATGTTACCTCCTCATATACAGTATCAACTGACTAAGTCTCAGCTGCCAGTAGAGATGCCTGTAGGTCAGAAGGTTAATGTGTTGTTTGTCCTCCATCAGCCTTAAGGCATAAAACACAACCGTACAGATTAGCATCAGTTCATTATCAGCTGAGTCGTAATTGTGTTTGTGCATATGTGTGTGTGTGTGTGTGTGTGTGTGTGTGTGTGTGTGTGTGTGTGTGTGTGTGTGTGTGTGTGTGTGTGTGTGTGTGTGTGTGTACAAAACCCTGCCGCATTAGGTATTACTTTACCGGCAACATTGAGGCTTCTACGCGTCAAGTTTCTAGGGGAAGCCAATAGATTATAGAGCTGGCTTCACTGTGGAAACTATGAAACAGCCAATTGAGTATAGAGCTGGCTTCACTGTGGAAACTATGAAACAGCCAATAGAGTATAGAGCTCTCTTCACTGGGGAAACTGTGAAACAGCCAATAGAGTATAGAGCTGGCTTCACTGTGGAAACTATGAAACAGCCAATAGAGTATAGAGCTGGCTTCACTGGGGAAACTAGCTTCACAGGGGAAACTGAGAAAAAGCCAATAGAGTATAGAGCTGGCTTCA